>NC_050488.2:7910748-8213778 GCF_012460135.2 Molothrus ater | reverse complement strand
GAAAAAAATTCCCCAAACTTCAAAGTTCAGCCTCTTCTTTAGGAGCGATCCAAAAATATGTTTCTTCAGGCCCCAGGCATTTCTGAAGTAGCTGAAGTTAAACAAAAAACATTTCTCTCAAACTCTGCAAATGTTCTAAAAGCTTTAAAGTGGCTCCTCACAGGGAGCCAGAGCAGAGAGGGAACCCCTGGGTTATTTTTGTTGCTGTGCAGTGGCACGGGGCTTCCTGGCGGAAAGCTCCAGAATTATCACTTTTCTGTGTGTTTGTGTATGTTTTTCCTTCCTCTTTTCACCTCTGTCACTGAGCTCCTCTCTGCCCTGTGCCTCGATCCCCTGTTGAGAAAGTCTGGAGAGGTAAGGGTTAGATCATCCTTCCAGCAAGGATAAACTGAATTCACATCTGAATGGGAAGATGACTCACATCACATGTGAAATTTTCCTAAGCTCCACGTTGGAAGGGATGAAGAATGACTTTCTTTCCTTGAGGAACTGTATCCCCATGCTGGGGCCTGATGGAAGTATTTCTTCAGTGCATTTCAATTTCATAAACTGTGTTTGTGCTTTGCAGTAAAACGGCCTTGAGAAACCAGTCTGCATTTTGCTGGTTCCTTTTGCTGGTACAAAAGCATCCCTGAGGTTATGAGTGCTGTTGAGAGCTCTTCACTGGAGTCATTTTGGTGTGGTCTTAACTCATTTTCTCAGGCAAAGACTGGTATTCACATAAGATGACAACATGGCTAATCTGCTTTAAGAGCAGGCTCTGAACATATAGAGGCATTTCTAAGGGAATTGCTTCATTACTCTGAGGAGGCCCAACCCATGCTAGTAATTCTGCATCCAGTTTGGTTAATATTGGTGTTTGCTTAAAGGTTTTCCATTTACAGTTCTCTTCTGGAAATTTCTGCCCAGTGTGTCCCACCTTCTGAGAAGCCCTTTCAGCTCAGTTTCGAAGTGAGCAAGAGCAGTTTTCAGGACTTGGTTGTCATGAAATGTGTCTCGCAGTGGGGAGTCACATTAACTTCTCCCAGACAATTGCATTGTATGTTAAAGTATGTGCTGCAGCCCTTACATCATACGATAGCTAGTTGTGCCACGTCACAGGCAGGAGTTTGACATATGTTGCAAAATAAAAGTTGCCAGTCATGGACACTATTTTGGATGTTTTCATCTCCAGCAGTGCTGACATGATCTCTACCAGCAGATCGTCTCCTGCTGAGAGCAGAACACAAACACGGCCAACACCCTGATTCCAGATGTGCTGCGTGGCACGGAACCAGTGACAAATGATGCTATTTCCATCTTGTATGGTCATGGACAGCAAAGGGGCACCTTGAGATCCCAAAACATGCTGCTAAACTTTTTGTCTTGGTGACATTAAGGTATGGGGTTTGTTTTCTGTCTCTGGGCACCTGGTCTATGCCAGACATGGCCTTGCTGGGACCCATGAGTGTGATCTGTACTCTGCCTCTCATGCCTCACAAACACCCTACACAGCCTTGAAACTGTGTGCTCGGTGGCTTTGGTCTGTGTGAGCTGCTCTCTTGGTCCTGTAGGATGTGAAAGGCCATGCCTTAGCTGTAAAGCTGTCTTAAAATCAGCCATTCTGTCCAGGAAAATAATTTTGATCCTTGGAAAGTAGTGAACAAAGTGGCATATCCTGAAAGCTATTTACTAGTGCACTCTTGAGCTGTGTCTTTTTTATGGTTTTGGAGATGACTCTTGAAATAGTGAACAAGCTGAATTAGTGTGGACACAGCCCTTTCCTTGAGCTCTTACTGAAATATGAGCAAATATAATGGAGGCTGTAGCAGTGACTGCAGGTTGGGGCATTCAGTCTCTTTGTTCATATATTGTATAGAAAAACTCTGCTGTGGTGTTAATATCTTTGTCTTATACACCCAAGAGAAGTAAATGAGCTTTATTTGGATTTTCTATGGAAGAAACAGCAGTGCTGCTTTACTTTGTGGCATTTGAATTGGCTTTTCAGAGCTTATTTGACTGCCTGCTGCTTTTGAGAGAGGCAGGAGAGCCAATGAGGTTTTGTATGGTGAATATTTTGCAGTAGTAAGATACAGGTAATTAGAAGGGAAAATATTTAAAATAGCTGTATGTCTTAATGTCAATTCAGACTGGCATTTGTGCATGCAGTCTCTTTTCTTTTTCTTAGTCATTAATCATTATAAGTGGACATATGTCAGAATTTATAGTTAGATTCAGCTCTTACTGTGTTTCTCATTTCTTGATAAGTTTAGTGTTCTGGAGCTCTATTAAAAAAAATTAATCTGCTTTGTGTTTTGTTTCCATAGTGTAACAAAGTGACTTGTGACAATAGATAATTGAATTTCCAGTCTGTGTCTCTCTGGGACATTGAAATAATACATTGGATAAGGCATTAATAATGATGCTTTATCTGCTATGGATACCGGTGTGAAAAAATGGACAAAGGTTTCACATCTGAAAATCTTTGTTAAAGTGTCTATGAACCAGCCATCCAGTTTTAAATTGGATCTCCTTTGGGCTTAGCAGATGAAACTGCAAAAAGAAAAACACAATAGAGCAAAATAGATTAGAACAGACCAAGAAGGCTACAGGTTATGAGTAGCTTAATCAGGAAATCACATTGTGCAGGCTTTTTTTCCCTTTTCCTACTGCCGGTACCAATGGAGCTGAACACTTTTTCCCAGGGAGAGAGATTTGCTGTCATTGGGCACATACTTCTGAAAAAGCCTAGGGGACATGACCTCTCAAACTTTTTTTTCTTGGTTACCCAATTTTGAAAACATTTTAATGGTGGAATAAGCCTGAGTAAAGGCAGAGTGCAGCTGGGGAGGTTGGAGCCCTTGGGCGGGCGCTCGCTCCCAGGTTGTGCTCCCTGGGCTGCTCCCCATGTGCATCATGTCCCAAAGCCAACCCAAGCCCTCATCACACATGAATGTTCTGGCACCAAGGGCAGAGAGATGAGTGAATCCACAAGATTGTTAAGACATGGCTTTGTAGCTAAAGTGAAATCTTGCCAGTTGTCTGGAAAAAATGTCACAGTGGGTAGGCTGTAAATGCAACTGTATTTTTACCTACTTCTCTGATTTTTTAGAAATGTGATTTCAGAACAAACTATTTACTAGAACTCAAGCTGACTTCATGGCTATGTCTTCTTCTCTTTCTCTCTGCGTGCCATTCCATCCATGGTTTATGTGGTGCAATTTTGATTTTTCTCTTCATCACAAATCTAATGGGTGAATGGTGATAAGTTTGTAGCTTTGGAGAGATTTTCTTGGCAGTTTCAGTCTATATTTTTGACAGGAAATAATTTTCTCCCTTGAGTTATGATTGCTGGGTTTCATGAGTGCAGTCTAACCACCGCTCAACTGCTGTTTGTCTGCTGTCTTTCTGGTCTTAGAGAAGGCCAAACTGCCCCAATGTGAAACATAAAATTAGATGAATGCTGCAGGAAGGGAATAACAACATCATCTTCTGTGATCTTCTGCGATTTTATTTTACCACTTCTTATCTGAAAAGCATCTTCAATTCCACTTGGAGTCAAGAATTAAATTTGTTTAGAGTGAGTTCTTCCCATATATGGAAAACAAATGGAACTGGCTCCATTTGTGCGGGTTGTTTTTTTGTTTTTAGTGGAAGATCACTGTGTTCTGCTACAGATGTTTGCAAATGAGCAAACTAGAGTAATATGTGGACCTCATCTTAGATCTACAGAAATCTGCCCTGTAACATGGCCTGTGTCATTTGGCTTATCCTTGTGTAGTCCACATCAAATGAGTAGTCAAGGCTATAAATGTTGTATTTGGGGGAGTTTGCACAAATGAGAAGTCAATGCTATCAACGTTGTATTTGGAAGAATTTGCAAAGTTGGGGAGAGGAACAACGGAAGAGGGACAACTGGAGGGAATCATGAACTAAAAGCAGAGAAGTCTCTCCTAACCAGCACCAGACAGCACAAAGCAGAGCTCTACGTCTGTCTTTCTTCCCAATACTGTGCAATGAACATCTTCATGGCACCGGTGTGAGTAAGGGCTGGAGAATGGGAGGGAAGAGGGGCTCAGGCTGGCCCTGCTGAAGAGCAGCTCTGTCACTGTCTTCTGTGGCTCCTCAGCACACAAAGCTGCAGCTGTCAGCTTCGATGCTCTATTGAACTTGCTAACGTAATTGTAAAGATCATCTTGAAGTAATTTGAGTTTTGTCTTCACAAAGTCACGCAAGTTTTGCTGATTTGTGTACTTGCCGTGTTTATTTTTGTTGCAAGTTCAGTTCTAGTCCATTTAATTAGGAGGCCAGAGGGCCATCTCCCCCCTGTCTGGGCCAAGCCACCAGCAGTTCCCCCATGAGGTGCAGTTGGCATCAGCAGTGGGCACAAGCTGTGCCCTTCCTGAGTGGGTGCTGGAGGTGATGGGTGACAACCAGAGCCCCCAGGCACCAGTGCCAGAGTCCCTGCCCAGCCCCTCTGGGCACTGCTGGCAGTGGTCAGGGCAGGGCATAAATCCCCATTTCATGGTTCCTGCTGTCACCTGGGAGATGTAAGACCATGCTAATGCAAACAGATCTTGTTAATTCTCATGAAACACATGCAGTTATAGCCCTGTTAACAGCACAGCATTAATTAACTGAGTAGTGCTTGGATTAGGTACTTATTTAATTTCCCTAACTCGTGTTCATAACCCGTAGCAACACAGAACATGTTGTGCTCCAGAAAAGCTGCGAAGGAGGAGTGAAGCATGTCTTGTAGGTTTTCTTTCTTTGAGGCAAGAAATCAGACACTGCTGCACTGGTGTCTGATCCCTGTCCCTAATTGTTTTGAAGTCCTGCCCAGTGATGCAGCCTGCATTTTCCCTGGGAATAGAAGAGGTCAACAGGCTGAAGGAATTTAATACATGAGATCTGGAATATACCTTGAACTTGCAGCTAACTGCCTCTTAAAGGCTGCCAGTCTCAGGTTTCTGTGTGAGTGGAGAGGATGGATGGTATAAAGCAGAATATAAGGGAAAGAAACACACAGAAGGCAGAGTCAGAGTATTAAAGGTACCCATTACTAATAACTAATTGTTTCTGGCTCAAACACAAGCTCTAGCCATCTTTGCTGTTCTTGAGTTAGGCTTGCATTTGATTGGGAACATTTTACTTGACAAAGTAGGTAGGTTGATTTTTATCACATGAAAAATGCCTCTGTAAAACACTGCTCTGACATGGAAATAATTATTGTAAATGCTTTCATCACACTGGAATTTTCTTTAATGATAAAAAATTTCATTACAATAGGATGTTTATGTGGGTTTTACAAGAATTTAAAGTTTCCAAAACTCCATAGGAGAGCATCAGGTCATTCAGACTGAGTTCCTCAGACTGTTAAGGGAAGTCCACAGCACAACCCAGGCAATGGGGTCAGTACTCAGAATAACATCATTGTAGTAGTGAGGTGCTTCACTAAGGGTGATTAGGAGAAACTTGGAAATTAAACTGCACATAGAGAATAGGATCCCCCCTGTGCTGCCCTCCCCAGGGCTTTGGCAGCTGTGAGCTGCTGCATGTGGTTTGCTCAGGTGGCTCAGCAGCCCAAGATGCAGAAGACAAATCTCCCCCAGCCTTACAGTCCTGGTTTGGGGAAAGGACTCCTGGTAGCCTGAGAGATTATTATTTTTGCTGCCTCGAAACACATCCTTGCCCTCTCTGGTTCTTGAACATTGGCTACTAAGCAGGAGAGAGGCTGAAGAGAAGTTATTTCAAACCTGTATGGATGACTGGCCAAATCCCCAATACCTGACACTAATCTAAGCATGGGTCTCCAGGAGTCCTGCAGTCTGTGGGCACTGTAAGCAATCCTGTTTGTGCCATGGTTTGTTCTTAATAGAAAAAAAAGAGAGTACATGGCCGTGGAAAAGATGTGAAAAAGCCCTTCCAGGGCTACAAGGGGGAAGATGTAGAGCAATGACAGTGCTGTACAGTGGGGCTCTGCTCCAAAAGGCTCCACAGTCTTGAAATCAAACCTGCTGCACCACCCTGGACTGAGGGTGCCTGGGGAAAAGTGTGTGTCTGCAGCTCATTTTAGACTATGTATCTGTAAGGCTGGAAAATATCCACCAGAAGATTACAATTTTCCATGTGTTAGCACCTAAAAGCATCAGTGAAGAACCTCTCAGCTGCTCCCTGACTCCCGTGCCAATGAGTGAGCAACTGGTTTAGTGTGGTAAGTAAAGGATGAGATCAAATATGCAGAGTCCACCACATTGTCCTAAATGATGTCTCTGAGAAAATGCCAGAGGTTGCAGTATAAATGCAAAGACTTTGAGGAGTGCTGCAGAAGTTTTTTCTTGTGGACAATGACTGCCTTTGTAGAAAGCATAGTAAGAGATGAGCCCCTCCATTTAATCAAAATTCTTTCTTAAGCTGTTGTCTACAAGAAGTCCCAGTCTACAAGAAGTTTCTGAGTTGAATCAACACCAACTTATTTTGCTACAGTGACGACTCAGTCTGTGTGGAAGTTTTGCTTCAGTGATTTTTCATTTATTGGCAATCTGAGCGCATTGAACAAACTGTAAAATCAGTAAAAATAGTTTTTCTGAACTGGGGTATGTACACCACACACCTTGTTGGCATATTTCTGATTTCTTGTCACTGATACATTTGCATCCTTCAATACTACTGAAATACTTCATGACTACTTTTTTTTTTTTTTTTTTTTTTTTAAAGCTGTGGATTGGGATTGGCTTTAGGACCTGGTAGGATGCTGTTGCAATCTCTGTCATTCCCTTGAGCCTGATCTTGCTGTTGGCAAATGCACTTGAGTTGGCAGTGTTTCACGGGAAGAGAGAGAAATCTGGTCTTTCTCAAAAGATAGTTACCTATGAATGATGTGGATGTTGTTAAATATTTCTGTGCTGCTACAGATCAGGTTTAAAAGAAAACCTTTACAAGCCTTTTTTTTTATCACTGAATTTGAACAAGATACAATCTATGGACCGAGCAGTGTGAATAGGACCCTGCCTACTTGTATATGCTTTTAAAGAGCACAAAGGCTCGTACCAACGCGGATAAGAATTATTTTATGCACAATGCCTTTTCAGTCTGACTTCTGTTATACAGAGGTATTTGAACTCACAGGGTACTAAGAGAAAACACATGGTCAGCTGAAACATGAGAGAGCCTTTTAAGCAGCGTGTCTTTCAAGTCTGCAGCCATTCCCCGTTGGCCTGGGAGCCGCCAGCTCCCAGGCGAGGGCGAGCCCAGGCTCTGCCGTTTGCTGGGAAGCCACCAAAGCCCAGTGCGCTACTGGGAGGCACAGCCCTTCCCAGCCAGGGCCAAATGAGAGCTCCAGGAAGTGGTGGGCTTCCAAAAGTGTCATCTTTGTGTAGAGGCTGGACTGGATCACCTCAGGTTTTTATAGCATTGTTGTAAGAGTAATGTCCTGGCTGAATTCCAGCTTAATTGAGGTGAAATGGGAAGAGCTGATGGCTCTGTGTGTCTCCCACCTGGTTTCTGCTTTCTTTGGTAGAAGGGAAGTGAAGGGAACATATTTTCTTTCCCCATGTAGAAGCCTCAGTTTAGGGTGAAGGTGCTTTTCTTTGACTTCATGGGAGACTTTGATTGTGTGCCAAGCATAAAAAAAAAAAGGAGACACTATTTTCCTACTACACTGTATGTCTTAGATGTGATGAGAAAAAATGATTTTCTTAAATTGCATGGGATGTTTGTGGGATTTGATCCCTGGGTAATAGCATATGGTTTTAGGGCTCTGCATGTCTCATTAGTTTTACATAACCTCTTGCTCTTTCGTGATACCACATCCCCCAAATTCTTAATCTTTCTCCCACTTACGTTCCTATGCCCTGTGCTGTCACCACCCACCCCTCCATTTGTGAGAATATCTTCCCATTTCTGTTGTAAGCAGACACCTACTTTTCCTTCTCCAGGAATTGTCTTTATAATAAATACTTCCTTTAAGACTTTTGTCTTGGATCTGTGGAAACTTGATGCAAAACATTCAAGAATATAGTGGTTATCTGTTATGTACTATTCTGTCAGCACTCTTAAAGACCTAAAAATATTTAATTAATGAAGAGCTGCAACCCAGTTCAGTAACAGTGTCTACCCAACAAAGACCAGAGCATGTAACAAGATTTTTGGGACACAATGTCCCAGTCGAAGTACATTTTGTGGTGTGGTCAATCTATACTTTCCTTGGGGAAGGAAATAAATGTGAGCTATGTACTGTACAGAGCTGAGCATATTGCTTGTACTGGATAAATTGCTAAACAATATAACTGCTTCTCCAGCACTAATGATCAGAGCCATCCCTAATTATGTTAGTGCCTTGGGCAAAGCATTTGGGTAGTGTTGCTGCTCCAGCTTGAAAGACTGCACTGTCCCCATCCTGCTGTGGCCAGGGCTACTGCCCAGGACAGTGATATCAGCACACCTCGTTGGAGGCTGCAGGAGGCACTGACAGGTAGAGAGGTTCCAGTTGAGGGCAGAAAGATGCATTAGCCCTAATTTTGAAATGATTACATCTGAGCATGAGAAGTCACTTTGTTTCCACTTCACTTAGCAAAATGCAATCAATTCCATATTTTCTGTGAAACAATACTCTAGATGACATCACAAAACCAGCCTGATGCCTGCAGTCCTGGGCAGATTTGGTTGGAACAGATTTTCCATGTAGCCATTTTGTGCAGCCTCAGGACAGAACCAAAATTCCCAGCTCTTTTGAAGGCTCAGAATAAATAACTTTAAATTTCTCCCATTGAATTTCAACATGTTTCTTTTATTGCAGAACTTGGATTTTCATGCCCTTATTTGAATTGTACATTAAAATCTGTTACTTGCCAGCATCCCACCCACATGTAGTACTACGTCTCATGGAAGTCATCACTTAGTTGGAAATGTGTGCACCATATGCATACTCTCAACTCCAAAAGTAGCACCCAAGGGTTTTTTAAACTCAGCCCATAATCTACAGACACTGTAAGAAAAATATAAAAGATAAAAGAGAATATTTTAAGATGCTATAAAATCTTTTAGAAACTATTTTAAACCCCTCTCTGTTACAAGGAATCTGAGGAACATTTATTTTTCTCCTCAAACAGGAGAAAAGATAGGAGAGTGTCCAAAAAGTTTTGCAAGTATTTTTATTGCCTTGCAGGAATAGGAAATGGGAAGCTTGGAAGGAGCAGGGGGAATGTTGTTTGTTTTCCCAGATTGAGATATCTAGAAGTTTGGAATCCCTATGAATAATATATATATACATTGACATGTTTCTGGTTGGGCAATGTTAAAATACAGATGGTGTGGAAGCTCCTAGTTGCATATTGATATCATAACCAAGCCTTCTAAAAGAATATGCACATAATGGTGTTACCTCTGTAGCTGCTGCAGCTGCTCTTGCTTAACAGAGAAGGGTTTCCTTGTCACACATAACATTTCTGCAAGTCAGTCCCCTGCTTTGGGATCTGCCATAGCCTGCTGTCCTTTGACAGAGAGGAAGGGGGGCTGTCCTAGAAAAATGACTTTGCTAGTCTGACAATGTGAGTTAGTTAGATGGGAGGCTGTTATTCTTTTTAAAATTACTTAAATATTCCAAAGAAGATTAACATAGAAAGGACATTTCTAAAATAACTTCAGGAACAAGCAGAGGCAGTGTGGGTATCAAATGTCAGTATTGTGGACAGTTCTGGTTGGGTAACATTTTATATCCTGTTGGCTCAGTTCTGTACAGCTACACAGGGTAAAAGGCAAGGGAAAGTCAGGCAAGTAGTGCTAAACAAAGTTCACATTATTTTGATAGCTGGGTGTGCATCTTTTGTTTGAAGCAAGAGATCAAAACGTGATGCCATCACCGTGTCAACCTGTTCCAACTCTTTGTGTTGTTACTTAAAAAAAATCCCCAAAACACCCCACAATAATAAAATTAAAAAAAAAAAAAAAGGAGGAATGCTCTCCAGGAGATGGAAGGAACTTGGGTCAATGCTAAAAAAAGTCAGCACATTTTAGTAACTAATGGCCTCAGTAGTAGCTGGTGCCAACCATACTGATGACGTGGGCTCGGCTTACTGCTCACAGCTCGTGCTCTGGAGAGGATCCTGCTCTTTACTGAAAGAGTTTTCTCCCCCCATTTTAGCTCTCACAGTCACTGTATTTGTTTATGTGTTTTTGCTGTTCCAGGCAATAGCTCATTATTTAACTAGGAAACCTTTTTTTCATTTTGTTTTTTGTTTTGTTTATTTGTTTAAGGGCACACTCACATATGTCATTCATCAGCTTGAAACTGAGGAGAGGCAGTCTCATTTTTTTAAGTTACATAATTGATTTTGGTGACTCTTTCACAACCCTGCAGGTGACAGTCACCTGCACACTCAGTAACTCAGTTTTCAAGATATAATTTCCAGGAAATTGTTAACTAAATCCCCCAAATGAACAGACCTTGTCTGAAGGGCTTCTTTATACAAAACCACACCCCACGGACAGCTATTACAATTAAATTACCACATATATTAAAATATAGCCAAATGTTCTTAAAAGCTCAGAACACATGCAAGTGCAGACATTCAGATCCTAGGCTAAGGTTCAGAAGAATTTGTTCTTACAAGAAGATTGCTCCATGGCTGCTTGCTATAGCTCCCACACATCTCCTCCTGCTCTGGTACCCATTACTGGCAGAGGAAAGGAGCAGTCTCAGCAGGGGCAGGGATTCCTGTTGTCCTGGTTTCAGCTGGGATTGAGTCAGTTTTGTTCCTAGTGCTGCTGGTACAGTGCTGTGCTTTGGATTTAGGATAAGAATAATGCTGATATCACTGTGATGTTTTCAGTTGTTTCTGAGCAGTGTTTTTACCAGTCAAGGTCTGTTCAATCTCTCCTGCTGTGACAATGCATAGACTGGGAGGGGACACAGCAGGGACAGCTGGTCCCAGCTGGCCAAAGGGATGTTCCAGGCCATATGGCACTGTGATCAGTGTCTCACACAATCCCACTTAGGTGGGAAAAGACTTTTCATAGGATCAAGTGCAACCATTAACCCAGCACTGCCCAGGCCACCACTAGACCATGTCCCTGTGTGCCACATCTACACCTCTTCTAAATCTCTCCAGGGGTGGCAACTCCATCACTGCTGGTGGAGCCTGGGCAGCCAGTTCCAGTGCTTGACAAGCCTTCCCTTTCGGGGAAGAAACTTTCCAATTAGAAATACCAAGTTAGGGGATTAAACATCCCCTGGGGTAACTTGAGGCCATTTCCTCTCATCACTGGGGAGAAGAGACTGACCCCCAGCTTGCCACAACCTCCCTTGGGGTCACTGAGCCAGAGCAGGGGAGGGAGGTGACTGGCCCAGCCCCTCCTGCTGCCCCTGCTGTGTCCCTCTGCCCTGTCTGGGCTCGCTCAGGGGACTCTCAGGACTTCTGGGATGGGATACATCCCTTTCCCTCTGCTATCTATCCTGCTGCAAAGATCAGTGGAGCCTGAGAGATGTTTTGATGTCTCAGGAGGACCCAAGGACTCGGAAACACTGGTTACAGCTTCTCCAAAGACTGATTAAGCTACTTCCTGGGTGACTTTATGCCAGAGGAACATCACAAATGCACTCCTAATACCTCTCAGGAGCTGATAAAACACTTTGAATTTAAAAAAAAACCACAATGGACTTTTATTATTAGACAGATGCTTTTTATGAGCTCTATGCTGAAATGCTGATTTTTTTGAAATTCCTACTACAGAAGTTACTGTTTGCTCCATTGACAGCTCTTATGTTTGGTGTCAGCACGTGAGCTTTTCGTCCACTTTTTTTCTGAAATTGTAGCTGGCTTGTATCTGAAAGGCAGACAGGAGCCAATACTTTGGTTGTCTAGTTCTGCCTTTAGTGTATTATTTAAATGGTAGTTGTGATTTTCCAACTTAAATTTAAATTAGGTCAGATTCTGAGCCCTTCACATGGAGGAGAACACAGTGTGTGTGCAGCTGTGGCAGAACAGAGCCACCAGCTCCCAGCAGGTCAGGGAGCATCCCTGCTCCATGGCTACCCCATGGGGAGGGAGCCCTGGGCTCTGCACAGCTCTCACAGGAGGAACAGGGAGCTGTGCTTCCTCAGCACTGCTGACATCAAGGCCTCTCCTTCTGCTGATTTAAGAAACACTTAAAGGAGCAGGATGAGAAATTATAAAGGCTTATTTAAATATGTAATATTAACACTGTATATTACAAAATTTAGAATGTATCTTTCTAATGTAAATAAATTCTAAAACTGTATATGCCAGTCTCCCTGTAGGTAGTTTTTCTTATTTAGAAGGAAATATGATTTGCACTCAATTTATGTAGTTTGCTTAAGCATTTTTAAATTGAAATGTACTTGAGCTTCTGAGCAATCCACAGAGGCTTCTTTGCCATGATGTTATTACCAGCTGTCTACATTTTATGGGCATTTTGCTCTATCTCATTAGAGGAAATCCTGAGGGTGCACTCTGTGGAATTTTGTGTATTGACCCAAGTGTTTTGATTTTCTCTTTTATGGTGAACTTTACATTAATTTGTAGAATTGATGTGGTCTTCGACTACAAAAACATTTGATACTGGCCAGAGACATTTGTGACATGAGGAGCATACTGGCCTTTCTGCTGGTTTCCATGATGTGAGCCCTACAGGTCCCTGCAGCTCTTGCTGGGCTCCAGGCTCAGGTACGGCTGAGCTGTGCTTGAAAGAACCCAGTCAATAGACGGGGGCACAGGTGGTGCAGAAACGGCAGTCCCTGCTCAAAACTGCTCTGGAGCTGGGTTTGGCTTCTCTAAACCACACCAAGTGTCCCTCCCAGTGACTCCAGGGGGTGTTCAGCAGGTGAGAACACCTTTACACCCTTTACAGATGTGCTTTTTTGTGGAACAAAACAAAGACAGGGGTCTTTGTTGAGTGTGGTAAGAGGACATCTGGCAGCAGCACAGCACAGCCCTGAGCATCAGGATAGAGTCCCCTCAAGCCCTGATGCAGAATGAAAGGCAAATCCTGGCTCTTGAGCTCAGCACTGACCACAACCCACTTCTTGAGCAGCAGAGAATGCAAATATCTGCCAGGGGCTGGGCTCTGAGTCCGTGCCATGGCTGCTGTGCCCTGGGCACTGCTTGGGCCAGTGCCCTGTTCTTTTGGAGACATGGGACATCAGAGAATTGCTTTTTTTGGTTAATGCTTGTTTCTTGGTTAATGCTTTTAGAAAGTAGCACAGTTGTAGATGAGGGAAAGATCTGATGTTTGTTCAAGCTCCTGTGGAGAAATAGCTAATTACAGCTGACTTAACTGGAATTTGAAGGAAATGTATGATATAATGTATCAAATTCTGTATGTCATCCATGGGGAAAATTCCTTAAGAATTTAAGTTTAGATGCTTACTGCACTGCTTTATTTTAAGAAGAGAAAGGATACCTTTCCCTTGTAACACACCATGCTGGATTTGGGGCACTGTGCTCTTTTTGGCATCCCCTGATCTGTGCACTCTTTTTCTCAGCAGAGAATTAGCCTGGTTGAGAAGCAGAGTTCATGCCCTTGTGTGTTCCTCTTCCATTGAAACTGATTTATATTTTTACACTTTATATATTTTTTTATTTTAACACTTTATTTATTCCTACCTTATTTACATAATTGGAGTTTTTCAGTAATATTTTTATTGCAGAAAGAAAGTAAGAAATTGAATGTTTTGGCTGAATCAGCCTACTTCATGTTAGTTTGGCTGGCATGTTAATTTTCTCAGTTTGATCTGAAATAGCAATTACATCATGATGAAAGTCTAGCATAGGTTTTGTCTCTACATTGCACGTGTTTATTAGCAAGTTTGGGGTGTGTGGGTTAAATATTACTTTTATTTGATTTATTATTTGTGGCACTGCTCTTTTTTTGACTGGGTATGCATATATGTATATGCATATAAACACACATATGTTATGTTATGTTATATAAAAGATGGCAGTGTGTGGTAGTAAATACATTTCTTGGCATGAACTTGGAATGTCAGCAGTAGTCATGAGTAGCAAATTTAATTCTTGCCAAGCTAACATAGGAAGATAAGCAAATATTTAATGTTATATATGGTTGTTTTATGGGCTCCAATCTGCACACGTGTTCTCTTTATACTGCTTTTGTTGGGAGACAGATAGCTTTTTCTTCAAATTAAAAATCTGATTTAAAATTTTGTGACCCCAGGGAAAGTTTCCACCCAATGATTGGTCTTTTTCCTGAGCAAATCCTTTCTGTTAGTGATGGGAATCAGCTCAGTTGAGGACAAAAAAAGAAGGAACTGAGTTTCTTTGTTGTTTCCTTGGGTCACATCAAAGTCTGAGCCTGTAAATACTTATGTATGTATTTAACTCTGGTACTTTGAGTAGTCTTAATGATTCAAACTAAATTCCTCACGGCAGAATAGTTAATCATGGGAACAAATGTTTGCAGGTTTGAATCCCAAGGGTGTTTTTGCTCTTCAGCTGCAGCATTTCAGCTTTTTGGTATTCTCTCATGTGTGGGAGGGGTATGCACTGATCAGGTTGTACCTTATCTTACAAAGCAATAGCAAAATATATCCCTGTGTTTTCTTCTGACTGTGTGTTGTTAGTCTAAATACTCCTTTACTCACTGCTTTTAAACATTGGTTAAATGTACAGGAGAATGGTAGAAACCCTAATCAAAAATTGCAGGGTGGGACATTCATAGGAGGAGAATGAAATACAACATTATCATGATGAAGTGGCTGATTTGATTCTTTCTTTTTAAAGCCTTATTTAACTCCACTGCACTGTTATATGAATCTTTAGGGAAAAATGTTAATGCTGATTTAATATGCATTCAGTAATCAGAATTTTGCAAGCCATTGTTGGTGTTTGGGTTGACAGGACCCAGCTGGAGCATTTACAGGTGTGCTGAATGCAAATATTAAATCCTGGTTCATCTAAGAATGGTCTATTAAAAACCCAACATGAAATATGGATAAAAATTGTAACATTTCCTCCCTTAAGTGTATCAAATAATGTACTCTTAATTTAGATGCTTGTATTTCAAAATAATTTTTCTAAATTTAACTGGTGCTCTAAGGGAAATGAAGTGCTTATATTTTCCTTGCAGTGTGTTGCACTGTGAGTGGGTTTGTGTGTCAGGGTGGCAGCCCAGTGCTGGAGCAAATGGGCTGCCACTCCAAATCACCTTTTAAGTGCTTTTTAATATCTCCAGGAGATGAAGGGAAAAATAGGGGTTTTGTGATTTTCATCCTGATTTACAGGACTGTATTTACATAGAATTTATGAAATGCTTCAGTTTAATATTGAGTTTGTTTGATCAGCTATTTATTTGGAAAATTGTTGAGAAATGTTGCACATACCTTTTGGGTTATTTTAAATGGACAGATATGCTTTAAAAGAGGTTTTAATCTTTATCACATCTGTGGTGGATTTACTACACTTCCTGTAAAATATTTTGTAAGGTAATGAATATAACATTAAGAAAGCCTACCTTTAGTGTGTCAGTCAACATGACTTGATGTCTTTCCCCTCTTATTCAATTAGATTTTTTTGTGTTTTTTTTTCCTCCTAAAAACTATTTACACTTAAATGTATTTTAAAACATAATCTAGATGAGAAATATTTTAAGTGAACCATAATATATAGTAATATAAATGATAGTATTTGGTAAATTTTCATTCAAGCATACATTTAAGTTTCTAGATTTTTTTTTAATCAAAGAAAAATGGTTATCTGCATTATTATCATAGTTTAGAAGAGCCTTGTATTTTGCTATGTTGGTATCTCGGCTTTTATTTATATTTTATAAATGCAAATAAGAATGCTCCATAGGCAAATAAAATTGCATGGCATATGTTTTCTTAAATATTCAATTTATCTGGATAGCTTTTAAGGGAGAGTACAGAATTTATATTCTTTTTATGCAGTTCTTCATACTAGAGTGAAATATTGCCCTTTTGCACTTGTCCAGAGCTGTGGTGACCTGAGTTTTCTGCCATTAGTTTTCCATCTGGAAATTCAATCCACCTTCCCAAGGGCTGCCTCTTCCCCACTGAGCAGGTCTGAAAGGTGCTGGTGGGGGGAACTGGCTGCCTTCCTGTTGCTGCAGAATGGCATGCTGTGATTCACATAATCCATCCTTGGGACCTGGGCCTTTCCTTTTTGGTAATAGATTATTCCTAAATGAACTTTAATAAGAGTGCTGCCAGGTAGTTAACAGAAGCAAAGGCAATCATTCTGAGTATATGTCAGAGCCATAAAACTTAGGAAAGTAAAATATAATGAGGTTTTTTGTTTTATCTGCAAGGAGAAAAGGATAGGATAGAAAATTCATTCATAGAAATGAATGGATTTGAGGACCTAATGGAGTACTGTTTATTTCTTTGATAAATCTCACAGCTTGTGCCACATGCCAGTGGAGCAGTCATTTTTTCTGGACATTTAAGCGGCTGTTTCATCTGACCTGTAAGCCTGAGCTCAGATTTAGCTGTTGCTGCTAAACCTGGTACCTCTCCCACTTCCACTGTGTGACTCCAGCTCCAGAATTATTTGCTTTGCATGTTTACTGACCAACTTCTGCTGGGTTTTTTTCTTGTGCCAAGCAGCACCTTCATCTGAAAATGCAAAATGTCATCATGAGAGACTGAATAACCCCCCTGCCTTCAGTGGGACTTGTTGCACCTGCCTGTACTCAGGGTTAGCCCCTGACATGGCCTTTCCAGGCACAGGAGGGAGGGGAGGCAAGGGCTCACCTGGGACAGGGGCTCTGACAGGTGGGGGGAGATGAGCCCTGGCCTGGGATTGCTGGGGGAAATCTCTCCCCCTGCCAGAGTGGCAGCTTTGGGTCTGCCACAGCCAGGTGTGAATGATCCAGATTGTTCCCTAACCCAGACACCTGACAAACACCTGAAACCTGCACCAAAAACCCAGATTTTTGGCCAGTCAAGCTGCAGTGGCAGTAAGTTACTGCTATGGAAGTTCTGCAAAGCTCTGCCTGGAGTTTGGCTCAATTCTGTACTTGTCAAAGCTTTCTCAGAGGGTGTTTTGGGTTGACTTTTTCTTGGGACTTGGAGTAATAGGGGAGTGCAGACAAGATGCCTCAAAGAGGGCAGTGACAAATGCAAAAAGAAACAGTGAAAAATGAGAAGACAAGGATTTTAAGGAAAAATCATAAAAAGCCATCACATACAGGCTACCCACTTATGCCAGCTCAGCTTTCAGGGTGTTTTTCTAGACTCAGTTAATATATAGCACAGGTTTCCCTTCAGTTAGGAAAAACATTAAAAATGTATTAATCATCCTTAAACAAAAAAACATGTGTTTGAATGACAGGGGAACAGCATGCAACATCAAAGTAGATGTTTCTGAATTTTGAACACTCCCTCCATACCTTCCTCCTGAAGTAATTCCTGAAATTGAGAAAACATCTCTGCCATCCCCAGGCCTGGCACTGGGGCCTGTGGAGCACTGTGCTGGCACCAGGGTAGCTGGGCTCCAGGTTTAGGGGGTGGATCTGGTACCCAGGGAATTTGTAAGATGATGCCCTCATGTCTTACCCTCTGTAGCTAAATAATTCAGATTGAGCTCAGAATGCTGGAGAAGAGGACTGTGGCTTCTCTCACAGCAGATGAGATGGAGTGGCTGTGCTTTCAGCAGCACTATGACCTTTAGCTTGCCTTTCATGTGGGGAGTTGTTTGTCATCCAGTGCAGCAGCATTCAGGGACAGAAGGGACAAGAATGCAGCAGGGGAATGGGAACAAACCCATTTGCATGCAACTTGTGGATATCTAAACAAGCTGAATTGGGGCTGTAAATGCAGAGGAGTTGCTGTATGCACCAAAACTGCTCTTGCTCACCAGGCACTGGGAGGTCTCTGTTTATGCAACATTAAAGCACGTAAGGATTAGAAACTCAGTGCCTTTAGCACTGTGACAGCCGTGAGTGGTCCCTATTCCCACAAGCTGCCTTGCTCAGGCTTTGCACCATGCCTCTGTTAACTGTAATATCTGGACTTAGAAAGACTTAAACTGCATTTTATCTGGCCTCCATTCAGGAACCATGTGGGCAATTTAAACAGCTGCTTCACTGAGGTCCATGAGCCAGAGATGCTGAGGATGCTTTCTGAGCTAGGTCCCAATGGTGGGGGAAAAGGAAAGAGAGGGGAAGAAACAGCAAACTGGAAGGACAAAAATAAAGTATTTCAGAATAGAAATTTGTGCATATTTACTCTCAGATGCAACTCAAGACGTGTCACAATAATAAATTTTTAAATACTCAATACATATTGCACCTGGGAAAAAATGGGCAGGCTGATATCAGAGGAACATGAGTGCAAAAGAAAACAGATTTTAAGAATTTCTTCTCACATTGGTTATTGTAATCTGGTTGTTAAATTTGTCTGAGAGAAATGTTTTCAGAAAAGGACTTCAGAGCTAGTTCTAGGTTAGAATTTGACTTGACTGAAATGCGAAATTAGTATGTGAAATGAACAACCAGATGCTGTGCTCAGCAAGAAGGAGAGTCAGTTTCATAAAACATCAGAGCACAGAAATGAGCCTATGGGGCTCACTTGTCTCTTTGTGGAGCTTCCCACCCATGCATGAATCACAGGAGCCTCTGGAGGGTCTCACCCATCCCAAAGGTAATAGGCTGCCCCTATTGGCAATTTATGAGCAATTGTTAGAGAAGACAAGATCCAAAAGCCAAATTTCACCCTGGGAGCAGATGGGGGAGTTAATTCCTAGCCTTGAGTCACCTTTGAGATAGTCCAGCCTCTGAATCCAGCCTCTGGGAGCTTCCCATTGCTGTGTCCTATGCTGGGCAACCAACTCCTACAGAATACATTGCTTTTTGCATGGTGCTCCTCTGGCAGAGATCAAAGAAAGCAGCAGCCAGTCCTCCCCCAGTACTACAGGTCCTCAGGCAACTGTGCAGAGCAAACATCCCTTTTCCCTGTTTTGGTTTTCTCAGGCATGCAGAACTATTCTTAGAAATCCTGTTTCTGGCCTCATTATCTAGTTCTTCTATCTTGTATTGTAGCACTTTATTTTCCTTGAACAACATCTTAAACATGCCAACATATCCAGCACAGCTAATTTGCAGACCAGCAAACTTGTTTTCAGCACCTTCTAATCTCCTAGAGAAAGACTCCACTTAATTTTCTGTAGCAGAGCCAGTCTGTGAGGAGTCTGATCTTTCATGGATCAAACCCTGCTCTGAAGCACCAGTGGTTTCACATCTAACATACCCTGCTGCCACACAGGACTTCCAGGAATGGATACAATTCCATTTGCTGCCAGACTGCTTAGGTGGCGATGGAAGTTTGTTTTTAAACATGATGAAGACAGAAGTCCTGCTTACCCCCTTCTCCAGTGTCACCTCAGCAGTCACAAGAAATTCCCAAAAGAGGTGCAGCTAAGAAGCCAGAGACAAGTGTCTGCATGGTCTGACTGTCTCTCTCCTCCCTGTGAGCTGATGGGGAGGAAGGAATGACCCCTGGGCCTGTGTTTCTGAAAGTGTAACAGGTAAAAAAGGAACTAGTGCATTTATGGAGAATTATTAGTCCTTTGGGGACTGTTAAAACCTATGGTGCAGGGGGAGCCCCCAGCTCTGGATGTCCTTATGACTGGAAGTTTGGAGGGCAAATGTTGGAGGGGGTGCCACTGCCACTTGTCTTGAGGTGTATATCCAGATTCAGATGAACCCTCTCCTTGGCTGCCAGGGCTGCAGTCAGAGGCACCACAGAGCTGGGTGAACCTTTGGTCTGGTGCAGTACTGACACCCTTGTATGAAAAGCTTTCCTCTTAAGGAAGCGAGCAAGTTTCTGTTGCAAACTTAGAACAGCCACTCTCACCATTTAAAATACACATCCCTGCTGACCAAACTCCTGATTGCAGAAGACTTCTGAGACTGGAGAGCACCAGGAGCTCAAAATCTGTGCTGTAGGGTATACTGCATGCAATTATGGGTCTAAAAATTCCAGTCATGCATCCAGTATCTACTGCTCCTCTCACCTTGTTCAGCCCCTGAAGAAAAAGACAAATGCTCTTTTCTTTCTATGCTAGTTGGAGTGAGGAAGGAGATAGCAGGTAAAACCTACTGATAAGATTTAGACAGAGGTGCCAACAATTCCCAAGAAGATGTGGAACATAAAATGTAAAGCTTTTCCCAGAAGAGCAATTTCTAACCACACTGCTAATTCTGCAAGACAAATGCAAGAGAAGCACTGACTGTTTACTCTGTCAAATAAACTTCAAACGCAGCCCAGAATTCCTTTACTCCCCAGCATAGACAGGGACATTGCTGTGATGTCAAATTTGTCCACCACTGCTCCGGTATGTTTTACTTTCTAATTTATGGGCTGTCATTTGTTATGCAGTTTCCCTGTTCCCAGACCTTCCACACAGCACATTGCTAATGAGCTCCTTTTCCCTGAAGATAGGTATTGATAAATGCTGGGCAGGCAGCAGGCTGCCCTTTATAGAGAAGCTTCCTCCCAGTAAAAGCTGTAATGGCAGCAGATGTGCTGTAGAATCAAATGGGATCAATATGTTCTGCTCAGATTGAAGACAGTTAGGCTTGCTCTGAGCAAAGCAGAGGTGAATTCCAAAAGAGATGTTCCAGGTCTCGTATAATGGGGATTATGAGACCACTGAGCCATATAAGATATTTTAAAGCCTATTCAGCAAGCTTGCTGGCAAGCCTGCTGCATAATCAGGTATCAAATGGCCAGTGGTGTGGAGTCCATCCTGATGGCTTCTTTGTTTTCTGTGCTGTTGAATACAGGAGCATCCAAGAGCTTTGGAGAGTGCTGCAGGAGCTGCCCTCTGCCCACCCTGCCTATGAGGGCATTGCCTCTCCCGTGGAGCTCCTGTCAGAATCAGAAACTGCCACAAGTGACTCATTTTGCATGAGTGATGAGGCTCCAAAAGGAAGATATAAAAAGAGTTAATGGAAGCAGGGGGATGTTTCTGAGTCAGTTGGCCATGTAAATTTTGAGTGGGGCTTCCTAAACATAACTTCCAATATTTGACTTAAGTGAATTAACAAGGAGCTATTGAAGCAATGAGCAATGAGCACTGGGTATTTGGCTGCCACGATGTGGTTTTGATCATAGGCACATTGGAAGGACTGTACAAATTTCCTTTCTTTACTAAAAGTCTTTAAGTACCTAATTTGTGTTTTGGGGTTTTTTCAAACTTGTGAGATAAAATATAAGTACCTCCTTTTTTTGTATTGATTTTTGCTTATCCTCTCAACACTGCTTTCCTGTGATGTGATCTAATTTTTTCCACTTCCCTGATGGTAAATGAAAATATCTTGGGAATGCAAGATGGGCACAGGCACAAACTTTAAAAGCAAGGGGTGATCAAGGACAGTGCTGGACAGCTTCTAATTAGCTTTCAGCTATCTTTATAGAGAACAAACTGAATGATAAGGAGTAATTATTCATACATAGGCCACATAATTTAGACAAATAACTTGTAAAACACAGCAATCAACCTGTATTGCAATCTCTCTTTTAATTAGAATTCATATTTGGGATCGGTGGGAGGATCCTTCTGGTTTAAAAGTGGAGAAAGATAAAAGCTATAGGAATTAGAGAGGAAAAAGCATAATAATTCACCTGCTTATCTAGATAAATGTGAGCCAAACATGGCATTCTTGCCTTGCTGCATCATTGCAAAGAACTAACTTTGCCACAATGAAACTTGAATATCTTTCCCTGTCTCAAAGGAGACACAAAATATTCAGGATGGTTTCTCCCTGTGTCACATTATGTGAAGCAAGTGTTATGCAGTTAATTTGCTTTCAGCATTTATTGTGAAAGCCACTCCAATTTCAGTGCAGAGTTTAAACATCTCTTTTTCCAGGATATTAGCACATATATTTTGGGTGCTACTTTATTTGTTTGTTTCTTTCTGGGATTTTAAATATTCCTGATATTTGCAGCACTTCCCAATTAATGTGTCATGCATATTTAGCTAGTGTGCAGTGTGCTTCCTCTTAGAGAGTTTAATAAAGATGTAAAATAAAATGAGTTCTAGTATTTATCCAGCAATCACTTGCTCTTTGCCCTTATAAAGACATTTATGACAACACACTCTACCCATTGCATTTTTTTCTCTCACTTAATATTCTGCTGCTATATTGGTCTTGGCTTTTTCTAATGAAATCTTCACCAAATTATAATCAAGAGTCTGATATTTAGAATCTGGACTTTTTTAAATATATGATTGAATTTTGAAAAATCTGATTTAACTTATGTCATTTGGATTTTCTGGCTTGTATAAAGCAATGTAACAATTTCTCCACTTGCAGCCTTGATTGCTGCTGATTACTGTGTGTCATGGCAAGGCCCTTCATTATCTATTTTGGCTGATTGCTTCATTGCTTCCTAAAGGTGGATTTATTGCACCACTCTTGCATGCCCTCCCTTTCAATGATTAGCCATACCTTTGCTTTCCTGCTCCTCCCACAGCTTGTTCCCGCTCTGCTTAATCTTTGGAAATGACTCAGTTGTTACTCATAATTCAACTGATACTGAAATATTTTGTTTCTGTTTAGTAAATATCAATTCTCAATACTAATACATCATGCTTGGAAAAAGACCAATACCATTTTAAGGACCTATTAATATACTAAAGTGAAATGAATCTCAGAAAAGAATAATTCATTCAAAAATTTTTATGAGATCAGTTAATTTAACTTTTGAAAATGGTCAGATTTCGTTTAGCATTCAATTATAGATACAGAATCAATCTTCTATTTATGATGTTCCTGACAACAGTCACTGGAAAAATCATGGGAAAACAGAGTAATATTTGAGGATGCAAGTATGATTTAGATGAACAGTTCAAATACTTGTAGTGCAGGCTGGGTTTTCACTATGTTAAGGGAACCAGGGACTTTACATAAACTCCAGCTAGCACAGAATGTGGCTGCCAGGTTTCTTATGAAAAGGAGATGACAGGAGCACATTCGATTTATTTTGAAAATGTATTGGCTGCCAGTCAAATACCATACTGGTTTGGAAATTGCTTTCCTTGTTTGCAAGGTGTTACACGGTCCCAGCCTATCTCTGACAGTCTTTGTCCTCACATTCCTGGTCAATCTCTGTGATTCACTCAGTTCCAAGAGTACTCTAAAGACCAAGGACTTTAATTTCTTACTGACAGTTTCTTCAGAAGCTGAGATTGTCCCTGATTTTGGCTGCAGCCCTGAGGGAGCATTTCCCTGACCCAGTGGAGCAGTGGCTCTGAGCTGGAGCTGGGCACTCTGCTAATGCCTTGCTGAATTCATCTCTCAGTATGGCATTGTCTGCAGCTGTTTTGCACTGCACAGAGTAAGAGAAAGATCAGGCTTTTGCTTGTTTGAAAGTTAAATACAAAGTGGTAACTTCTTTCTCTAGTTTAGCTTTTCTGATGCACTGATTATACTTTAAAAAAAAAAAAAAAACCCAACCCAAAACCACCAGAAGAAGACCCAAAACCGCTGAGGGTTAGTTTTCTGTGCCAGTCATTGTGCAATATTTTCATGACAGCTGGTAGAAACACATTTTTTTGTCCCATGTCAGACTTCATCTGATTTTTTCTTTCAATTATTATGAAGGAAATCTCTACCATTTATGACAGGTTTTTATTTTGTAAAAAATTAATGTCAGATATGCTTGTGAATTTGTTTCTCCACCACATTTTTTTTCTGCTTTTATTGTTTTCTGCTTTTTTTCCTTTGCTCTCCTTTTTTGCCGGCACTGTGTATAAAATTCTTCAGTCATGGTTTTACACATCAAAAATGCCTCTTTCTGCCTTCCCACTCGCACATATTGAGAAACATTCCAAACTTTTGATAAATTAGAATGGTAATGTTGTAATGCTCCACATTTTACCATGTTTCTTCAGTTTTGGAAAAACGTTTGAACTCTTTGGAGTGTGCAGCTCTTAACATGACAGTGACATCAGGGGAGAGGGGAAGAAGAAGAGAAAAAAAGAGAAGAGAAAAAACAGAGAAAGGAGCCAATATTCTTTCTCAAGGACATGCATCCATATATCAGCATTTTCTTTTATTTCCTTGAAGAAACTTTTCTCTAAAAAGACAAACTCACCTTGCTTTCTCCACTAAACAGGTGGTAGATGGGACTGGAAATTTTTGGTTTATTTTTACAACCGCTTCGTTTATTTTCTCCAAGTCACTAAAGAACTTGATTTATTCTTTTTTTTTCCCCCCACAAGGATATCATCTTTTCTGCGGTTGTTTAATGTTTTACAGTTTAATTAAGTTCATTCCATAATTTAAAAACCACAAATAGGCATTTTTTCCAACTCAAATAAGATGGTAGCTTAGGATCAAATAAGCCACCGCCAGTGCCACCCACTGCCACCCATTCCTGTGACCTGAGTGGGACCTGAGCCCTCTCCACCTGCAGTGCCCCAGCTGCTGAACGATGCCTCTGTTAGCTCTCATTTTCCAGGGTTTTGAGCTTGTGAAATGATTTTTTGAAGACATGGATATTCAACAACACCAGCTTAAAAACTCCCAAAACTTAAAAAAGTAGGAGATTACTGGCCAACCCTTTTACAGATAGGTACCAGGCAGAAAGAAAATGAAGTTATTTACAGTTGTGCTACCAATTAAATACACGGGAAAGTAAAAAAAATAAATGTCCTCTGTGTATTCTTGCCTTTTGCATGTAGAACATAGTTGTACAAAAGTAATAATAACGAATCCCTTCTTTCCTTTTTGCCTGACCACTAAAAGTGATTTTTTTTCCCTGGGGAGACAGACCTAGATACTTAGGCAACGGTGTGTTTTATTTCTCTCAGTACCTCTGCTGCTCTTTTTTCTTAAACCAATGTGGTGTATACTCATAATTTTTTATAAAGTACAAAATAAGTATAAACAGAGCTGTGCATAGTTACAGTTCTGCAAAGCCGGGTTCCTTTCCAATAGCTTCTGTTCCCTTCACTCCTGCTCTTATTTTTTAATTTTTCTTGGACAGATGGTCCTACCTTTATTCTTCTTTCAACATTGAAATTTTCAGTAAATTTTCTGTCCAGCTCTGTTTTGTTTAGGATGTGTGCATGAATTTCATACTGGTACTAAAGAGTGAATAAATGGTGCTGACTTCTTTACAGGACCTTGTCAATACCTCTTATTTCATATTGGCAATATCCCTTCCATGTTACACTTACTCCTTCACTGAGGAGCAGTAATTTTGCTGATTTACTAAGCTTGGTGATGTGCACAAACGAAGGAAAAGATGAGATACTGCAAAGTATTTCTACTTGTGGTCTAACTGGAATATTCAGAATCCTCCTGGGCAAAGTTAGAGTGCTTTGGGAGTAAAGCAAGCAGAATTTTTGTTGTAGTTTTGTTTATTTGGATCAAAATTAGGAGTAATTTGCCTTTGTGTCTTGCGACACTTGCAACAAGTGGAATGGGTCAGTGAGAATTATCTGAAATAAATCTGTCTTTGGCCAGTTTCTAGATGAAAAGCAAGTGAATGAACTAATGTTCTGCATTAGCAAGTTTTCATATTATCTTTTACGTTCCTTAAGTGCTTACAATTTTTTCCTCAAATTTTCTCTTTGAATCCTGAATTGTCTTCAATCCACCTCAACAATTACAGGCCTGGCAATGTCCCAAAGACCGCAGCAGCTTCTCCCATGGTGGGATGCCAGGATGAGAAAATAATTTATAAAATCCAAACATGCAAAGAAAGTATTACTATCTTTCTTAATGAATGCTTTTTGCAAGCAAGGAACCAGCATTTGCAATAGGGGGAAAAGCCTTATAAAACACTACCCAAAAGCTAATGCTTTTGCTCCCTTTTTGCTTAATACATAATAATGATCCTCTTCTGCACAAACTTCCTTTGATATCCAGACTCCATTGCAATGAACTGCTCCTGTCTCAGAAAAAAATAGCTGTAGTACCAGATGGGAATCAATAAACACAAATATACCCAACAAAGGCAGTCCTGAGCTTGATGTAAAGTTTACTAGCAACAAGTAGAAAGAACATAAATACAATGTACTATAAATCAGTATAACTATGGAAAAGCCATTAGAGGGAGCTCTGTTACTTAGGCCAATAGTTTCAATCTGACAGACTGGTAATCAAGCTGCAGATTTGATGGAAAAATAAAATAACTTCAGCTCTAAGCACGGCCATCAAAAAAGCACTCTGGATGTGGGTGTCTTTCTTGCTGAAAGAGCACATTGGCATCAGGCTGCTCCATTTAATAGTACCTGTAGAAGCTCTAAAACTGACTCAGTCTGCTTCATTTTCCTTGATCTCCCCTCCCTCCATCTTCCTCAAAGTACTGAGATATTGGCTTGAAAGTAATTATTCTTTAGTCTTTCAAATATGTGTTGTTTGTCTGCTTTTATTTTTTTTGTGCATAATCCAGATGTATGTATATAGTAACATGAGCATAGGAAACTGTGGGGCCTGGGTTTGGAAAATTTATTCTATAATGTTATCTCTACAGAATGCAGAGTTGAAAGGAAATAAAAATGTATCTTAGAATTAGTTCGTGATGAAATGTAGAAATAGAATAAAAAGAAGTGAGAAAATATCACTATTCTCTTGCTATATATCTACTTTAGAGTGCATGAGGTATAATTCTGTAATTATGGTGGTATTTTTTACATTGCTTTTTTCTTTCCTTTTCTGAATCTTATAAATACTTCACATCGTTTATTAATTGGTTAAATACTAGTCATTGAAAAATTATTCTGTTTTTTTCTTACCAGTAATAAATTTGATTAGATTTCCCTACCTTCGGTCTACATAGTACTTAATGCTTATTCTTGAAGGGCATTTTTGGCTGTCAGTTTGCCTCCTCTGTCATCCAGTGGTGCTTAAACCAAAGTCTGCAGAAGGGGAGAATTCTAAAATAACTTCCATTTTTATTTATGCTGTAAAAATAACCCAGCAGAGAAAAGAGATTTAACTTGGGTCACTACCAAAGAACAGGTTGCAGTGAACATTTAATCTCTCATTACAGATAACAATGCGTCCGTGCAGCAGTTCAGTGTCAGGCACAAATTCTCAGGAAAGCAGGCTTTGCTGGCTCTGCTGTTGACAGAACAACTGCTATCTCACAGGGAGGTTGCTTATGAAGATACCCTGAGATGGGATCATTCTCAATATTTTAAATTCTTGATCCTAGAAAGCCAATAAATTTCATCTGTCTAAAAGCAGAAGACAGGAGAAATAAATAAACACAGAATAGGAAAACTGGGCTCTTCCCATGTCCAAGTGCAAAGAGAGGAGCTCCCGTGTTTGTGTGCAGAGCCAAGGCAGTGGAGCTGGGCTGGGCTGGAGCACAAGGCAGTGCCTAGCACGGGTCACACCCTGGCACGGCTCTGGTGCAGCAGCCAGACCTCGCTGCCCGCCGGATGCCGGCCTGGGGAGAGCTCCCTGCCCTCCCGGGGACTCTGCACTTCTGAGTCACCTCCCAAACCAGGACATTCATTGGATTTGAGCGCCTGATATGAATAAGTGAACCAGGTTATAAAATGCTGTAGTCCCTGACTGAATATTCCTTGAGTTCCTGAATAAATGTGGACTGGCAGAAGAACACCAGCCATATCCGAGCAAACAGCCATTAGCACTGGGTTTCTTTTCCTCCTCCTGTGTGGCCTCTCTCCTTACACTCGTGGTAGCTTGTCAGCACTTTCTTTAAAGGTAACACAAAGCGCCCTGAACCTCCCAAACAATGAAAAATTAATTTCCATAATGTATAATAAATAAGAATCGCCTCTTAAATCAGTCAGTGGCTTTCTTAAAGGGGTCCCAGAGCCTTTTGCATTTCCAGAGCTGCTGTGAAGAGAATTAGGTCACACTATCCTCAGGAAAGATGGCTGGGGCAGTGGGGAAGGGGGATTTCTCAATTTTTTTTCCTAATTTTGAGGGGCCAAACAGCAGCATTCAGGGGAATGAGTCACAGTGAACGACTCAGGGACTCAGGAATTACAGACAAAGCTGTGAAATAAATTTTAATAATAAAAAGTGGTGTTTAAAATTAATTAGTCTAGATAACCTGATGGCAGCATACCAACACCTTGGCTCACACTGTGGAGTGCCTAACCCAGGAATGTGTATTTCCACTGACGTGAAGCCCTTTGCTCTGCTTGCTTTATTTTTTTCCTTTTTTCTTTTTTTTTTTTCTTTTTTGGTCCCCTCCCAAAAATCTGTGGGACTATCTCTGAAGCCAGATCCCATACAGTGGTAAGATAGCCAAGATTTGGTCCTTACGAGAAACTGAAATATTTCTTCCTGAAAGTTAAAGGAGACATGAAATCTGAGTGCTGACAAATGTGGGCAATATTGGGAAAAATGTTGTATGAGAATAAGAAATTAGTTAACAACACTGTTATTTACTTTGCCTGAATTTCCTCACCCTCCCTGGCAAATCTTTTCTGCATCAGAAGAGAATCTGGGTAATTTGATGCTTCAGTCACTAATGGCAAATACAGCAGAATAGCAGAGGCAGTGCTTTCCTGCATTTATTGTGGAGAAGCACTGATTGCAGGCAAGTGTATTGATCCATTCAGCCACTCATTTCACTGCATTGGAAAATGAATTAATTTTGACAGGATTTGGCAAGAACTCATTAGTCTGTAGCTTAATGCTTAATAAACTGTCATCTCCCCTTTAACAGTGTAAGACCAATTGGCAGACGGCCTGGGGATGCAGGGAAATCTGAAGACTTCATTTTATTAGAAATTAGATTAATAAAATACCAGATGATGTGGGAGCAAATGAACAGAAGTGGGTATATAAAATAAGTAAGCCGACAACCTACCTGCAAAATGGAAAGAAAAATTCTCAAAAAATATGAAAAAGAGAGAGGGAGATAGGAATTTAAACCCATATCAGAAATTTTGTTGTGGCAAAAGCATGAGCCACAGGTCGTGAAACATTGTCTTAAAAATATTGTAAAGTCAGGTTATTCCTGGTGGTCTCAATGGTATCATTTCCTGTACTCTAGACCAATAGTGTTTAAATCTTAGCATGCTAATTATCAAGACTTTGTGAATGTGAGGAATAAAGCAACCTGCATAGAGAAAACCATATATGCAACACTCTGCTTTGGTAAATGATTGATTGGCTTCTTTGCCTCCCTCTATCTGCTTTCAGATGCTGAGATCAACCATTACTTTGAACAATAAAAAGGATTTTCTCAGGCTGTGGTAAATGTTTTAAATGGAGAACGATGTTTTTAATAATTGTTATGTTTTCAGATGTGATTATATGACATTTTGCATGTTTTCTCAGCAAAGCTCTTGATTTTAATTTGAAGTGCCATCTGAAAAAAAAAAAAAGAGGAAATGCACTGTGTAAATTGATAATCCCATTTCTATATCTATGGTATTTACTCTGCCAGATGTTCTGGCCTTTCTGTGTCTACTCTTTGTGAAGTTTTATTCTGGGTAAAAGTATAGGAAAGATGTCCATAGGTGGTACTTGAAAAAGTCCTGCACAAACATGTGGGAAACAGTGTGAAATGGATTACTGTTGCTATATCAGGGGATTTTTTTTTCCTTTTTGCTCTTATTCCAACTTGTCATCAAGCTGTTGTCCAATTCTCTCACTTGCAAGTAAAATTAATTTCCTTCATGTTTTATGATAGAAGACAGCTTGATGAAATCACTTGAGGATCCTAGTGATTGTTGCAGCAGGCAGAATGAAATGGAAGTTCCATTTCTAATGCAGCTAAACTCGGTCTTCTGTCTCTTCATGTGGCAGGGACCTTGCCCTAGTGCAGCTGACGCATCACAGCAATGTAGAGGAGCATAACCCAGCCTCCAAAGGTTTCTCCCTCTTCCCATCTTCTTCAAAAGAGTTTGGGCCTCCTGAAATTGCTGACCTGGGACAGATTATGGAGAAAAGCAGTAGCATATCTCAGTGGTGTCTCCTACGTGCAGTATGGTGAGACTAGAGAGAGTTAATGTCTGAAGTAACATTTATCTGTGGGATAGCATGGATTGTCTGTGCTAGAAAAGATTTGGCAGTTTGCTATTCTGGCAAACTTTCCTAGTGTAGCCACAGCTTATACTGGCAAGCTAGTGTTTTGTCTGTATGTAGTTTATACCAGTTCCCTGAATGAAATGTGCTATACTGGCAGACTCCTTCCCCCTCCCACCCACACACAGCAGCATCTACTTTGGCATTCAGTACACAGCAGCAGTTTTGACTATAGATCTATTAGTGTGAGAAAAATCACACTCTTTGGTAAAAAGGGGGCTGAAAATGTGGAAGATTTGGGTAGAAATCTGTCTTTGCACTGCAGATGTATGGGAGAATCGTAATCCTGTGTATTTGGTAAAATGATTTACCAATGCCACTGGTGCAAGGTAAGTACTCCAAGAATTGTACCTGCACTGGTTTGCTACTACACTTTCCAGGTGGAGAGCCCAGAGGCATTTCTTCTCTGGGTTGCACAAGATTGGAGGGTGAGAAACTACAGCCATTGATCAGTTTACTCTTACAAATAACCCTCTTTTCCCTTACAAAAACCCCCTCTTTTCCTGAGGGGATGTGCAGTTTGAAATGCTGATGGCACAGAAGCCCTTGTCTCTGTTATCTCATTTTATGGTTCTCTTTGAAGGGGAGAATTTCCCTGCCTGTGGCTGAGATAACAGAGAGATGCTAAGTGGTGGGATTTTTCACAGCACTTGACCATATGCAATAAAAGGTCAATTTGGACACACATCCCAGTGAACTTGGAAACATCAGAGTTTTGCTGGTTTAATGTGGAAATCAAAGTGTTTCAATAGCTCTCCCAGCAGAGCTATTACCTCCTAATTGCTTTTTTCTTCATTTACCCCCCACCTCTTAAAAGCACAATGCCTTACTACTTTTAAGTTTAGAAAACTGTAAGTAGGTGGACTGGGATTGATTCTTGCCTGTCTCTAACAGGAGAACAAGGGTTCACACGTGAGGGACTGTGGATACCAAGGCCCAAAACCCCAAATTCTCCATGAGATGAGCAGAAGATTCTCTGGGCTGAGAATATTTTAGGTGTCTGGCTTTCACATGGGCTCCAGCTACCACTGGAGAAAGACTTACGCGAGAGACCCTCTGGGGGTTAGAGAGCAAACCATACTGGGGCTGAGAATCAGTGGGGCTGAAACTGGAGACTGGGAGAAGAGTCCCAGGACTGGGAGTATTCAAACCTTTCTCTTTGGTTTTTTTTTTTTGTTTGTTTGTTTGTTTGGTTGGTTTTTTTTTGGTTTTTTTTTTTTTTTGTTTTGTTTTGGTTTTTTTTTCCTGTTTGTTTATTTATTTGGTTGGTTTTTAATTTTTATTTCCCTATGTGCCAGATGAGAGACTGCTGCAGGCTGGAGGTGGTTAGATTCACCCCAGTATGGCTGTTCTTATGTTACTGTGTATATGGGGTTAAATCAGCACAGAATTCAAATTTCTAGAGACAGAATATATCCATCTTGTAATGTTTCTACCATTAAGCAGTAGTTTATTCTTTGCAGAAACACTCAAAAATTAAGGTTCCACTCCAGGTACCTCCTTGATAAAGAATGTTTGGCACAGTTAAAATTTTCAGGTTTTGAGTAATATATTGTTAGGAACTGGCGATAGCAGCACACAATAAATTCTTTTCTGGTTTTGGCTGGGCACCTAAAGCCATCTGACTGAGCCTGGAAGGAAGTTTGGCATTGCTGCTCTTGAGAAGATTGGCTAATGCAAGGACTTGGAATATAAAATCCAAATCAGAAGAAATATTTCATCTTCATAAGGTGGTCCCTAGGCTCAGTCCTGCAGCCTTGCTCATGCAAAACCAACTCCTCATACAGCTTATTCATATTAGGGGGGAGATCTCATGATTGGGCCATTTGCTTGTCAGGATCAAGAACGTTTCTCCAGCTGTTCGGGCCCCTGGCATGTCCTTCCTCACTGGGCTGTTTCTGCCCATTGAAGTCACATCAGATTGGTCAGCAGAGAGGTGCAGAGGGCTCAGGTTTGCTCAGGGACCACAGGGAAGCACAGACACAGCTCTCCCAAAATCCTCCCAGCCCTGGTGCATGGACAACCTTCTGCTGCAGGCTGTGTCCTGTGCCAGGCTGGCTGCCAGCAGCCCAGGCTTTTGCCAGATTCCCCCTCCCCTTTCTGTTCCACTGTTTTATTTATACTTATACCTAACTCTGCCCCTTGCCTTGTCCTGCTTTTTCCTCCTCCCCTAGGCCTTTCATTTTGTCTGGTTTTGAGTTCCTTCTGTCTCAGAATGGGACGGGGCAGTACCAGTGTGGCTGCACACAGCAGCCATGGTGCTGGGCTGGGGGATGGCAGGGTCTCAGGGGCGGCCATGGTGCTGGCCTGGGGGATGGCAGGGGCAGCCATGGTGCTGGCCTGGGGGATGGCAGGGTCTCAGGGCAGCCATGGTGCTGGGCTGGGGGTGGCAGGGTCTCAGGGGCAGCCATGGTGCTGGGCTGGGGGTGGCAGGGTCTCAGGGGCAGCCATGGTGCTGGGCTGGGGGATGGCAGGGTCTCAGGGCAGCCATGGTGCTGGGCTGGGGGATGGCAGGGTCTCAGGGGCGGCCATGGTGCTGGCCTGCAGGATGGCAGGGGCAGCCATGGTGCTGGCCTGCAGGATGGCAGGGTCTCAGGGCAGCCATGGTGCTGGCCTGCAGGATGGCAGGGGCAGCCATGCTGCTGGGCTGGGGGTGGCAGGGTCTCAGGAGCAGCCGTGGTGCTGGGCTGGGGGTGGCAGGGTCTCAGGGGCAGCTGTGGTGCTGGGCTGGGGGTGGCAGGGTCTCAGGGCAGCCATGGTGCTGGGCTGGGGGTGGCAGGGTCTCAGGAGCAGCCATGGTGCTGGCCTGCAGGATGGCAGGGTCTCAGGGCAGCCATGATGTGGGCCTGGGGGTGGCAGGGTCTCAGGGGCAGCCATGGTGCTGGGCTGGGGGTGGCAGGGTCTCAGGGACCCCCAGTAGCACCAGCAAGGAGAGCTCCATTTTGACTCTTGGCTCACTGCTTCCAGGCCCCGGGAAGGGTCTGGGGCCGGGTCCTTCCCTGCTGCTCTGAGGCTTTTTTGGCCAAGAAGCCCCTTGGAGCACAGCCTTGGTTGTGCACTGACAGCCCAGCTTGAGACTGTGGGGAGAGCCCAGGACCTTTAAAGCCCTTTCAGGACTTTGGAATGGGTGAGGGCAGCTGATCCCAAAGGGACACAATGTCGGGGCTTGCTGATGCCACGTGGCCTGGCAGCCGGGCCCGTGGGCTGCAGCGAGGCCCGGCCCCCGCGGGCGGCCATGTCAGGGCCCTGTGGGCAGGCAGAGGAGCGGCTGCCGGGGCTGTGGGGAAACACAATCCGCTTTCCATTTCGTCAGCACAAATTGTATCGCTTCTTGCTCCCTGTGCCTCTAAAAGTGCGGTTTGCCTTAGTTTGGAAGATACCTTGCCCTCAGCAAGTAAATAAACGCCAACTAAAATAAAAAGGAAGCACAAAGCAATAATGAGGCTGCCACGTGCTGGCTGTGGGAGCCTCTAGAGGCTGGACTGGGGGAGCAGTGCAAGGGCTGGAGGCTCTTTTAGATCCCTTTGAGCTTCAAACTGATTACAAATTTACCTAAACACTTGAAAACTTAGTGATAGTTTTACTTCTTAGCTCCCTTACCTACCATTTCTTGAAAATGTTTAAAGATTCCCACCCTGTTAATTTATAAATGGGTGTATCATAAAAAGAAATATACCTTACCACTGAAGGACAGGATATCTTTTGGCAGAAATTTCTCACAAGCAGATGGGCTTTTTCCCTAAACAATGTATTGTTCCTAAAATAAGCTGTAGAAAATAAGAAATGCTTATTTTTTTAAGCACAGAGTTAAATCCTTAAGTCCGAAGTAAACAGAAAGAGATTTCACTATAAATGGAAAGAGCCTAGAAATAACTTTAAAGGGACTTTTTGTGTGAAAGACGTAGACTTCACGTTAGCCACACCAACTACACACTTGTTAGGAGAAAAGAATTATGTAGCACATTGCTTACCTCTGTTTAAATAATTTGTTTCATATGTTTTCCCATTAAGATGGTGGTAGGTCAAACACTTTATTTTTGCTGTATACTCTTGCTCTCTCTGATGCTTCATGCCAAACTGCTGTGGTAAAAAGAAGTCAAATATATTTAAGATGTATATTTTAATTAAAAATATTAGAAGAAACATATTAGTGTTCCTTTTTTTTTATTAACAGCAGATTGTTGGCTGACTAGGCAGCAAAGTTATTTATTTGGAAGACGTGTTATGCTACGGAATAATGCTACAAGTAGGACATTGTGCTCAATAAGTGGTTCTGTTGGCAAACTTCACTTCTGCTGCCTTGTGGGAGTGTGGGCAGATTCTCTCATGGTGCGAACTGGCAGTGCCCTACCAACTCTGGTCCTGAAGTCACAGCCACCAACAGCAGCACACTTGGTGTGAGCAGAAAGAAATCAGTTCTGCCATGAGCTCGTTTAGGGCTGGTATCTCTGATAGGGTCAGAAGAAAATAAGGCAATGACACATTGCACATGCCACCTCTTTTCTAGGGTTGAACTAAGAGCTTAAGTCCATAAAAGTTGTTTATCTTTTAACTTTTTAATAACTTAATTGACTAAACCAGACAAGAAAAGTAATGAGTAGTTACAATAGTATCAGAAAGAATTACAATAAAGGAGGTAGAGATACAACCTAGGCTATTTTTATAATTTTCTTCCCTTCTTCCTCATCTTTATCAGTGTGTTCTAAGTAAACCTGATATATTTATATATGTGAAACAGATGCAAAATGAAGCAGTTTTGTCTTCAGTTATGACCATGTTTTTTCAATCATGGACATGATTTATGGAAATGTTCTTTGCTGTAAAAAATTTCTTTTAAAATCCAAACCACATTAATTATAAATCTAACATTCAATTTCTTTTGATACTTTAGGGAGTGTGGGGAAGTAAATTTTTAATGCAAATAAACAGTTTCTTTAAAAAATCAGTATTCATTAAATGTTGAGATGAAACCAGCACACTTCTCAGTGAAACTACTAGAGAATTCAATTAGATGTTGAGAAAATTAGCTCTCTTTTTGCAATAATATGTCTCAGATTTATATCTGCTATGGTATATTTGGCACCCCTGGGGCCAACCAAACTGTGAAAAGCTGTTGATGTTGGTTTCTTGGCCGGTCAGCCCCTTCAGGGTTGAGCTCAGTTTACTGTGGAATAAACTCTAAACATTTCAGAGTTCAGAAGAGCTGTGCAGAGGTGTAGGAACTGCATGAGACTGAGCGGTATCTCCAGTAGAGACCAGGAGAATTTGTAAGATCAGCAGCTGGAGAGAATGTTTTAATCCTGGACAGGGCCAAACGATGTAATATCCCCAGCACTGCCAGCTCCCAAAAGCTGGGACAATAGCTTGTGTTCAAGCTAGCTCACTCTTTATGAAAGTGATTTCCCCACCCTAGCTGGGCTTTGTTGGGGCTTGGATTTGCACATTAGAGCTTCTGTGCAGCTGAAAGCTCTGATAGCCCCAGAAGTGCTAGGGAGGACAAGGGAGGTTTGGAGTCTGTGGAAGGAAAGAATCCCTGAGTCCTGATGTCTGTGTAAAACAAAAGCAGCGTTACAGTCTACAATTGAACCCCCAATAAACCAATTTTGAAAGCCCCAGCTTCCCCTGTGCCCCTCCTCACTGTCTCCCTTTGACAGGAACAGGAGGTACATCTTCCCAGGAGTGTAAAGACGTCTGGTCTGGAAAACATGAAAGAAGAAAGCTTCCATGTTTATTTTGCACGCCATAGATTTTAGGGCCAGAAAGCCTTTTCTTTTTTCTAATTAGAAGATAATATCTTGTTAAAAAGTATATGTTCTGAGGCTTCAAAGAGGAAAAAAACAAACCAAATCCTCCTCTTGACCTATAAATACAGTTTGAAAAGCTGCAGCAATTCACTGAATTTTACTGTGATAACTTGATTTTGGCCTCAGTCTTGAAGATTTGGGTACTCTGGGAGTTGCAGGAATCTTGACTCTCCCTGGTGAGCTGTGAGAGGAGAAGTATGAGAGCATGGTGCAATGCTGACAGGGCGGAATGCAGCATTCCTGTGCATCGGCAGTGTCAAAGAGTGGAGTTTATCGCTGCTGTTTTGTTCTCCTCCATCAGTAAACACAATCTCTCAACTCCCTGAAGAGAAATCAAACCACTGCAAAGAAACTCGTGAGTAACCAGGGTAAAATTTCCACTGAATTAATCATATATCTGGTCCAAAATATTTTAGATATAAACAAAAGAGGATGGAATATGATCAGCCAGGCACATAAACATTTCCAAAGTGGTTGTTTTCCAGATAGTTTTTGAGCTACAACTGGCAAAAAACAGGGTGGTTGCACAAAGCTAGCTTTGAAAGAAATGGATTGTCATCAGTTTACACCAGCTGAGGATATGATCCTACATATTTCGTGACTGTGCAATGGTTATGAATATGTTTGAAATATATCCAAATGTCCTCGGAAAATATTTTTCCATCTGAAGAAAAAAGGGCAAGAGCATATCTACAAAAAGTTGAGCAAAGTTTAATAGATGTTCTAATGAAAATAATCCTGCTAGTTTTAAATAAAAGGAAGAAGCTTTAAATCTACATCCAGTGTCCTTATCTGGATTTCCAATATATGTATGAGAACAATAATTTGTATGACAGTTTTCATTTTCTTCTTTGATAGCACAGTAAAAATAGGAAGGACAAGTACTAATAACTCAGATCAAAACCAGAGCTGTTGAAGAAGCTAAAGTCACAGTCATTTGGGAGAGACTAAAACTCCAGACATCTCAGATGTAGTTCGTCTTTATGGTACACAGTGTGAAATGTGGGGAGGCAGCAGTTCACACAGCAAGAGGTAAAGTGCGTGACAAGATACAGTAGAGTAGGTCAGCAGTGAAATATTCTAAATCCCAACTTGGCATTCATGAGCAAGTTATGAAATGTTGAAAATTATCTCTTTACATCTAAAAATCAGTATGCAGACTTCAGGAAGTTTGAACTATTTTGTTGCACAGTACCATTTTCTAGTGTTGTGTGAAATGAAGCCAGGCTCAAGTCCCAAAGTTGTTCATGCTTCACACACAGACACCTGAGATCTATTAAAATCATAAACTTCACCTAAGAGGCTAGGAATGTCACTTATTGCTCTCCTGCAGTACCTGGAGGAAGAAAATGCATTTAATATGTTAGCTTGAGAACTTCTTCCTCAAGGCACATATTAAATTCTGATAGTATGCAAACTGTGTTCATATTTATAGAGACATTTGTGAGAGTGGCGAGAACCTGTAGTTCCTACAAAGTCTTTGTGTGACACAGTTCCCATAAAGGCTTTCCCTGACACAAGGGTTTAAAGTCCTTTTTGTGAAAGTCTAATGGTCTGAACTTTTAGTGGAGGGAAAATATTGAATGTTACAGAGTTATTATAGTAGAGGAAATGTATTTGAATATCTGTATAGAGGCTTTGCCCCAGAGGTCCCAGTTGCCCTTGCTGGGCTGCAGCTGCAACCAATGAAGATAACTGGGACAAAGGGGGGTGGGTTAGCCAGTCAGGGAGAGCCTTGGAGGAGCCCTGAGCTGAGAGAGAACAAGATGCAGAAGAAGGAGTCAGTGAAGAGCTGCAGCCATGAGAATACACTGAAGCAGTATGGACTTTAGAAGTCTGATAATGTCATTATAGGACTCTAGAGAGAAATAATAGAAGAATAACAAGTTCTATTTCATGTAAGTGACTCTGAAGCAATTGGAAGTTAGAATGTGAGAATGGCTGTATTTTTTTTTTACCAGGGCATAGGCCATTTTTTAATTACGTGTGTTCTGCTCATGGTCCGGCAAGCCAGATAGGAACTGATTCTTGTGAAGTGCCATTGTGGTCAAAGTAAAAAATCAGCAACAGCATCCTTTGGATTAAGCACATTATGAAAGAGTCTCAACAGTAGCGAATGACAGTTCTCATTTGTTACTGAAGCCTTGGAAGTTCAGGTGAGATGATAAGGCTGAACTGAAAAAGTAGCTGAACATTAGTTCTCTATTCCAGGTAGCCTCATCCATGGATTTTTTGAAGTGGCACAGCTTATACTGACAAATTATGAAAATTCCAAACTAAGTAATTTCTCACAGTGTTTCTCTAGCCTAGTAAAATATTTTTGCTGATGGAAGATACAAGTGTTCCTTGTATGACCTCTGTAACCTGCTGATACAAGTGCTGGATACCAAACCCAAGTCCTTGCGTGGCCTTGGTTCAGAGCCAGGACCTACAAGGCAGTCTTCTGCACGTCTGGCACGCATCCTTAGCTACCAGACTATTTGTTATTTCTGGATGTGTCCCTGATTTTCATTTTCTAGCTGTCCTGCTTTATATTAACTAACTCTTCACTAGGCAGGGAGGGAAGCAACAGGAGTTGGACACTGCAGCCCTCAGTTTTGTCACTCCCTTGGTACCTTATCTAGAGAAACTCCTAAACGCTGGTTTATGAAGTTCCCGATAGCAAAGCTGTAAAGCTCCAGCTGCCAAAATCAGGAATTTGTCTTCTCTCTGTTAACTTCAACACACTCTCTTGCAGACACAGGACTGAACAGCTTTGTGTAGTTTAGCCCCCAGCTGTTTCCTCTTGGCGAGGTGATGGTATTCCATGCTTCCTGCTGGAGGTTGTCCATATTATATAAATGTATATGTTGGGGAGCAAGTCCTTAAACACCACTATCAGAAGTTAGTCCAGATTGATTGTCCACTTCCTTGTGGCTATGGGAGGGGTTGGTGATGGATTTTTAAACCAGTCTTGGAGCCTAGAATTGGTCTTGTCTCTGAGTAGTTGGGTAATTATCTGGAACTGTTTTTGCCAGCTTTTTACTTCAAAAGGTAACACTTTGAAGTTTCATTAATTCTTGTTTCATAAGATCATAACTCATAAGTGCGTGCTTAATTAGTTCCTGCTCTGTGAGCTGATGCTTTGCACATTTAAAAATTCGTGCTTTTTTTTTGTATGACAACTAGCAAGTCAGTTAAATTTGATATTATGCATTGTGTCAGTTCCCATGGTGTAACAGTTGGTGTAATCGGCAATTTTATTACAAATCCATGAACTTTTAAAATGTTCCTTCTAGCTGGTGCTCCGTTCATGTCCTTTGGGCAAAACAAAACCCTTGAGTGTGGTAAATAACAAGCATTTGAGTAAACGTCATGTGCCTGAGGGAGCTGATGCAGTTTTCTGTGATGGTGTTAAAGATAAGTCTGCCAAGTCCTAGTCAGTTCCATAGGACCAGCCGGTTGTGTCTGGAGGTAGGGACTGAAATACAGGAGTGGCTGCCGCTCGGGTGGGACACCCTTTCACCACCAAGCACAGAACGTGCCAGTTGGAGTCTGCTGAGCCAGGAGGGCTGCCTGGGAACTGGATGTTGTGTGCAGCCCCTGTCCTCAGTCTGAGCAGAGCAGAAGGCACCAATCACAAATCACTCCCCTTGTATTTATTTTCACAAAAGGCACAGCCTCGCTTGCTCGTGTAAGCACTGATAAAAAGGTTGAGGCTGCAAGTTATGCTTTAAATGACTGGTGTTGATACTTATATATGGAATGATTCTTTTTTTTTTTTTTTCAGAGGAGCCAAGGACTGTCCTTCAGTTTACAAGAGACCTCAGCAGCAGGTGGGAGCAGGCAGCAGGTGAAGATTCATATCTCCTGCAGAGGCCAGAGCTGTCAGCAGAGCTTTCTGAACATTAGCACCAAACGAGTATTCTATGCAAATAGCACCAGCGCTTCCACCAAAGCTTAAGTCATGTATCTGGCACAGTACCTGCAGATGACAATGACTTGTTTATTTTATTAGATCATGTGCTACTCTCCCAAACTCAATTAAATTATTCATTTTTGCAGAATGTCAACAGCTAATGAGTGCTTGAACAGCTCACAAATGTTCAATGCTCTCTGGAGGTTTGGATCTGTTATTGTTGCAAACTGGGGCATTTATTCATGTATATAACTTATACAAATTAGGGCTATTTCTGCATCTTTCACTTTTGTAATGTTTTTCCTTTGAGCTGGCAAGAATAAAGTATATACCAATTAGCATGGCCAATGATAAACTAAGTCATATGCACTGCAAAATTGTTTACTATATTTTTCAAGGAAGAGAAGTAATTGGTTTCTACTTTCGATGGCAAGATTACTTCAAGATTGCCTTGTTCACGTCTAAAATTTGGATAATGGGTGAATTAGAATAAATCAGGCAAGAACACTCAGAAAAGATTTTAGGCACTATTTAGTTTTGTATTTTCTCTTAGTTTCTTCTACACTAATTGGACTGTGAATATTATTTCACCAGATTGCTTCTAATTATGTTTGTTTGGATAGCAAATTATCTTTTTGAAGGAAATATTTGCTTTAATGTTGAAATATTTGACTATGCATCGGATTTTTTTTTTCTCACTAATAAGGTGAATTTGCCAGGTATTCAAAGAGGTTAAAATTACTTAATGAGATGAGAACAGAGATAATATTTTTGAAGTTATGAAGCCATTGTCAGAGCAGAGAAACCATTACAAGTTTTTCAGCAGCTCTTCTAGAAAAGCTACAACAGAAATGTGAGGTTCTGTTCTCTTAAAGGCATAGTAATGACACATTTCTGTGTTTGTTTCCAGCCAATTTCCAAAGGTCCAGAGACAAGTATCTCTGCATCATTGCTCTCTTGGGGAGAGGGAAATCCTAAATCAAAGTAGAGGACCTGAAATTTGCCAGCAGCTTGCTGTGAATTAGCAGAGCTAGAAAAGACCAGCAGGATTTATATTTCCCGTATATGTTTCATATTATATGACAGAGCCAAGCAGTATCAAACTGTACACACCTTTTTGAGTAATGTGTTCTTTCACAGAACTCAAATGCCAACTCAAGTGTGAAACAGGAGCTTTTCAGGACAAGTTTTGTCCTTTCCTTTCTAAAGATATTAGGTCTGAACAGAAGCAATGGATTTATGCTGCCCTACTCCAAAACCACAGCAGTCAAGAGACAGCACAGTGACAATTTCACACAGAGATGTGATTTATCATTGCTTTTACATCACCATTACCAAGGCCACAGATGATGAAATAATAAAATTATCCACACATGTCCATATACTGTCCCTCTGCCAGGTTGTAGTCAAGGTCTGGGTCTGTCTAGTTCAATTTGACTGCAAATACAGTCCTGATGGGGGCCAGGCATGGCAAGGCATGTTTGCTCACATTCACTGAGCTGTGGATGAGCATGTTTTTTTACCACCACATTAGCAAATGTAAATTAGTCACGTTCCAGAAGTCAGCTTTAATTCAAGGCAGAAAAAGAGATCTCTGTCTGTTTGAAACACAAGCTTTTATTAATCACTAATATTGTAGCTAAGCATGGAAAGTGTTTGTAAACTAAGTAAAATTCTTTCATGTCCATCATGAACACAGAAATTAATGTGACAATCTTCCTATTTCATGTATCACACAGAATTTCTATTTTTGAGCTCAAGCATTGTTCTTTAAATGTTCAGCCATGTACAAAATGCTTGTATGAAGGCTTTGTGAGGTGCTCAAAAAGGGAAAGGAATGTTGAAAAAAAAAAAGTATGGCTCTAACAAAGCAATTTAGTGTTAGATTATGATCTTGAATTTTCAGGAACTATCTGTGTTAAATGCCATTTCAGTTGTATTTTCTTCTCTAGTAACTTAATGATTTTTTTCAGCATATATATTAAGCAAAGCAAATATTTTAATTGTACCTTTTCTCCTTAACCAAGACCTCTCATACATGAGACACTGTAGTCAGCAAAGGGTCACGAATTAGGAGGGTTTGAAAAACTGTATGGGAAAACTGATAAAAGTATAGGAAAACTGGTAAAAGTTCAAAACTGAGAAAAGTCACTAAGGTCAGTGTAGTCAATGACTGAAGTTTTAATGACTTTTTATCTGCTATCTGTTAAGAGCTGGATTGTTAGTATTCCCTTAAGCACCTTTCCCTGAAAAGCACTTCTAAGACAAGTACAGGTAAAATGGACAGCTTCATCATTTTGTCAGGGTTGTGTTCAGTAGTAGTTTCAGCAAGGATTTTGTGTATTGTATGGGATATTGAACAAGAAACACTGACTGGTGTTTTCTGTGATATTGCTACAAGAGTTGTGTGGCAATGAAGAACATCCAGAATGGTACATATGGAAGACTCTGGTTTTATTCTTGTCTCTTTTTTAAGACATGTTGTTGAAATGGGTTTATGATAGGCTAAAGAAGATGTATAGCTGAAACACAAATCCAATTCTTTCCTGTGCCCATGGCACAGCCATGTTTCAGCCATCACAGCCCAGTTTTTGTGAAGAAATGTTTTCCACTGGCAGGAGCAGATGGTGTAGGAGATACTCAGAGTGCCACCCTTGGAGAGTTGCACTGGTTAATGCAGAAGGTGCAAAGAGCAGCTCTCTGTAGGAGAGACCAAAGTGCCAAGGTCTGGCTGAGGGCTTGCTCAGCCAGCCAGGTCAGCAGTGTGGGATCTCCAGGAGCAGCACAGCAATCAATATGCCCGGCATCTGCTGTGAATTCATGACAAACCATAGTGCAAAACTGAAAACCAAAAAGATGACACAGATGTGCTGGGTGATGCTCCCACCACACAGGCTGACAGCTACCTCAGACCGTCTCGAAGTAAAGCAATTAGGCACACAGGAAGGGTTTCCAGAGAAGCTATATTTAGTAAAAAAAAAAAAAAAAAAAGCTAAATTATTGTCTCCAGTCACTATATCAGTGATCCATGTTTTGTCCTGATCAGCAGTCTTGTGGAAGAAGTACAATAAATCTGTGAATCAATGTATGTTACTTCAGTCTTTGTTGCACTTCAGCAGGTGTACATGGAATTTTTATGAAATTAATTCTTCACAAAGGGGTAATAAATTAATATTAAGGGTGGCTCATCCCTTTTCTAACAGGGAAGTCCATCAAAGCTTGTCAGGGACCTTCAGAGTCTTGTACTGAAAAGATTTGGTAATTTACTAGTGTTGACTTCACTGTTGCCTTTTCACAAGCCATGGAGGGAGACCTGGACATCAGTTTACTGTTGGATAAAATGCCAAACCAAAAAAAGCCTTGCATCTCCTCTTGCCAGCTGCAAAATGTATATTGGAGGAAATTCTGTCAGAGCCTAAGCTCATGTGTGTGGCTGCATTTATGTGAGCAGTGAAAATGTTACAGGAGCCCTGGTTTAATTGAGCTCTGTCTTCCACCTACTGCTTGAGCACTGCATTACTGGCAGGAATAACAAATTTTGAATGCTATTAATGTTGAAGAAGGAGGAATATATAAATATTAAGTGGCTGCTTGAGACACAGTTTTAGTTAAGAATTAATTTAGAAAGAACAGATGCCCTGAAAAGAAAAATGTATCTCTCTCAATTGAGGTGTTAAGAGGATTAAGGATTAAATAAGCACAAGATCAGAGGCTAGACTAGGGCCAAAATAAACAAATCTATTTAGTCAGGTATAATAAGAGGAGATCAGAAGAAATGAGAGGAATTAAAGGACAGTAATGAAGAAGGTGACTTGCATAGAATATTCAAGATACAGAGGTCACAGACAGAGTTTCTAAACCACAAACCAGAATAGTTAAATTGAAAACAGATGACATGCAGAAAAACAGGCCATGATAGCCAGATGGTAAAATTCTGTGAAGAACTGTCTGAGGATAAAAAAGGCCTGTTAAATAATAATGGTTCGACAGGTGACAGAGAACCATTACATGAAGAGCTGAAACAAAGTTTGAAGTCAAAAATTCAAGAACAGACTAGTACTAGGGGCCTTGCCTAGGTACTAGTCGGGGTGCTAATACATTTTTCTCAGGCTGAATGTCAGTACTAGAGGTGACTTGTTTCAAGTAGGAACACAGAAGACTTTGTGTTAATGATCATTCCATTACCAAGAGAAAATAGTAGGAAGATTTGTATAACAACATACAACTTTCTATTGTTTTCTGGAATCAAAGTCAACACTGACAGCTTTTAAAAAAGGTTTTTGGAGAGGTCAGCTCCCCAAAATGTGGGGTATTTTTCCCCACAGAATAATGATTAACTTTGTATGGTGAACTGGTCTCAGAGGCAGTTTCTAACGTTTCACACAAATTTATGATATTTGTCCATCTCTTCACAACTAATGGGTTGTCCACATCCAAGAAAGTGGACTACAAGACAAAGTGTTATCCTTACTAAATTCCATTGTCATGAAAACAAAATTCCACATCATATGCAACCCAAAGCAGCATGTGTCAAAAGAAAGTTCTGCTCTTGTCACTCCTTACATTGTTCACCATGGTCTTTCAAACTCTGTGCCACACATGCGTGTTTCAGCAATCTCTATTTTCTTGCTCCCTTCCCCATTAGCACTGAAACAGTCACTAACTAGCGTGTGAGGCTCTCTTTAGGGACCTGGGCTCTTTAAATTGTTGGCCCTGAAATATTTCCCTGTAGCTAACACCTCAGTATGATTGAATTCCTGCATGAGTGTAATTTGTAACAGTAAATATCTCTAAAGCCCTGACTGCTTCTGAACAGGGCAAGACCTGATCTAATAGACAAGGGACTTACATTCGGTGGGGCTGAGTGAGTGCTGAGGAAGCCTCTGGGAAAGGAGGTAAGGAGAAGTCCTTCTAGCATTAGCCCAGATTTCAGATTAATTCAGCCACACTGAGTGTGAGTGCTTTAAAGAGCAGAGAGCACAGTGTGCTTTGCCCACGTTCCAGGTGAGCACTGTGCTGGGGGCGGTTTGGGTGGTGCCATTCCGTCCTTGCAGAGATGTGACAGGGACAGCTGGTCCAAGGGGATGGTGGGGCAGTCACAGCTGAGTCCTGCTGCAGTGGGAGGAAGGTGGGCTTGGGAGAGAGCTCTGAGAGGCGGGTGGTCCAGGCACCAAAGAGCAGGAATCACTGCAGACATCCCAAGATAACTATCTGACTTGTGAGTCAGAACCCAAAGATACCAGGATTAACAAGCTTAAAAGCAAAAGACTCAGCCAGACAAAGATTGTGTATAATCCAATGTATACATAAACGCCTCTTACACTGCCCAACCAGGGAGCCAAAGTGCTTGGAGGTGACTTCTTGGTGGGAAACCACTATATCTGATTGTTCTGAGAGATGGGGCAGAAGGCATGATGTCTAGTTTCTTGCTTGTGAAAACTCCTCAAGCCATTTTGAACACATATTTTCAGCTGAAGTAAACCCAAATTTCAGTGAAACACAGAGTAAAGGCCTTGCTCCCCTCCTCTGTGGGGTGATCCTGCAGCATAAGGGAAGCAGTTCAGCTGATGTGAAGGATCTGTGCAACCATGTGTAATTATGAAATACGTATGCAGTTGGTGTGCAATCCTAGAGCAAACTATGGTGCCCACTGGTAGCAGTTAGTGTAAAATCATAACTTCACACAAGCCATATCCAACCTTTAGCAGAATGTTTTCAGGTAGATTTTTTTTCTTTTTTTGTAACACATACTCAACTATACCCATAAGTTCAATTTCTTGTTAATTATGCAGCATGTTAGATGATTTGGATAATTCTAATATACAGTTAAAAAAACCAGATCTACTTTATGAGATGTGCATTATTTTCTTCTTCACCAGATGAGAAAAAAAAAAACCCATCTCGTTATAAATGTGAGAAATGAAATGGCAAGGAAGGATGTACTGGATGGTGGGCTTTTTCTTTCCTCAGACAATTATTACTTGGATTCAACTTCTTTCCTAAGTTAAAAGCTTATTTATTTTTTCAACTGCCAACAAGCACTGCTTTGTTAATTAGAGCCATTTCACAGGTGCTTGTACCACTTCATGTCCCAGGGAGACTTGTCTGTGGGATCATAAGAATTTTCTAATCGTAACTCTGAGAATTTGCTGTTAAATCTACACTGCTGCCCTTTGCTAAGGAACACCCCCACAAGTACTGAACATATACCATTTTATCATCTACAGCAAGATTATGTCTGTAAGAAAATACTTGTTATAAAAATCCTGGGAATCAGGATCTTTTTGGTGCTACATTATATGTAGCAATATAATGTAGAAATAATTATAATTATTTCTAACACTTGGCACGAAACAAGAAGAAAATTTTAAAATCAGCATATCTGATTTGTAGTAATCCAAATATGTAACTAATATTACCACAATATTATGGTTCAAGCAAGGCAGGGAGAAAATAAATTCATAGCTGAACCACTTTAGGGGGAAAAAATTCAAATTTAATATACCACCCACAAGGAAGCCAGAAGCCATGTTTGCTGTTGTTAAAAAAAAAACAAACAAAACCTCCCAATACATACTCACCCTTTTTGGTGCTGTGGATCAGATCCAAGGGATAACATCATATCACACTGAGTGAGTGAAATCATGTTAACAAGTGTTTTGATCTGAGTGTTGGTGACACCTAACAGATATTCCCCAGGGCACTGGCAGGTCACAGATTCATTAGAGTAGTTGCTTTCCCAAAAAACTGTGATTCTTAACCATCTGTAGGAAAATTAGTTTTGCCCATCTAGTTTCTGATGGGCCAGTCAGACACTGGGTCTTGTGAATGCAGATATAACTCATTAATTATGACGAATATTAATTATGATGTAGGAATAAAGAATTACCAATCACAAGAGAAGCAAAGAGATGAGACCAAGGGGCAGGAAGAAGGGAACTTTGTCATTAGAATCCAAACAGGTAAAATAGCACTAGAAGAGCATCCAGATAAGAAGGAAGAGAAAGAAAAGGGGGGAAAAAAATGAATTAGTGAATCCAGTTGATCCTGTGATGGAGTCTGTGTTGTCTTTGTCTACTTTCTGTCCTTTGTAAGGATAATTGCAGACTTCAGATAGAGTTGTGGTTACATGGTGCATCCTGACACTCAGCTGTGGTCCCAGGACATTTCTAAGAAGTTGCATAAAGCCCCAAACAGTCTCACAGTAGTGCTTGTTGGCAGAGGGAAGGATCAGTGGTGGTATTTCTGTCAGGAGAAATGCATGGAGTCTGAGCACTGTGTTTGACAGCTGTGCTGAGGATGGCAGCTGTCATCCTGCTGCAGACACAGGCTGAGCAGGAATGGAGATGAGAAGGGAAAGCTGGAGAAGCTCCTGTCACGTAGGTAAACACGTGTTGGAGGCATTTATGTAAAGAGCTGTGTTGAACCTTTCCTTCACTACACTTTGATGCACTCTCCTATCATGTGTGTAAGAACTCTCTGGCAGAACTTTTAAAATGGATGTCTTTTTGAACTTAATGGAGCTGCCTCCATGCTTCAAACTGAGCTGGCAGGGTTGGAGGCCTGATGGTGTGACAAATAGCAAAGGACCCCTGAAGGGCTGGGGAGGCCAGATTCCAGCTCTCATCAGATGGCACCTCATTGCTGCACAGACACAGGGCAGGGCTTGCACTAATTCTGTAATTTCTCCAGCACAGCTCATGTCTCCTGCTGTCCCCAAAAATAAAATAAATAAAAAAAAAGAGGAGAAAACAATAGCAAAGCATGTCTCATACTGTGTTTGGGAAGTGCCAAGCAGCTTGTGGAGGCTGCTGCTGCAAAAAACGAGCAAATGACAGTGATGTGAAGTTAATGAGGATCAGGACAGTTGGCGGTGGAGGTTTCTGGGCTGCAGGAAGGAGGGGGCTCTCAGGAGGTCCTGATAAGCATTAGCAGTTTTGGATGCTCAGCCAAAACTTCTGTGGTTTGCCTGTTAGTACTGAATTTCTTTTTTGTTCAGCCGTTACTTTATACTGTGCGGTCTGGCCAGCAGTTGTACAACAGCATTTAAAATATACAACATGCTGTGAGACAGAATGCAGCTACCTTGTCAAGGATGCCAGCATTAAATTACAAAGAGGCTAGTATGCTCCATATATGGGATATGGCCATTTTGCCTGGAAAAGTACAGATAGCCAACCTCTGTTATTGTTCAGTTCAGGATGCAGCAGCTGCCTTGAGCAGAGTAAGGGAGGGGGGAGGAAGGAAAGGGAGGTGGATGATCCCAGTTGGATCCATGAGAAGTCTGGCCTGGGAGAAAGAGATGTCCTTGGTGATCTTTCTTTGAATGAGTAACATGGAAAGAAAAGTGGTTGTATAATGCCTCCACAATGCTCATCCCAGGAAAATGCAAGGGTTGTTTGCAGAGTGAATATAGTAGGGACTGTGATTATGGTTTTTGAAGTGAAGCAGTGATGAAACTCTGCATTTACCTGTGGGTTTGGCTTTGTGTCCGGCTTTTTTTGTTTGCTGAAATTGATTTCTTCTTGAACATTATTGGCTTTAAGAGAAAATATATGGAGTAGGACATTTGAACAGCAAACTGCTGTGACAGATCATAATCCTTGGTGTTCTTTTCATTGTAGTTAATTCTGCATTACTGAAAATAAGTTCCATGCTCTTAAAGGAGGTGGAACAAAGTTACCCCAGAAGCTGTGTGAGAATTACAGAGGAAATCTTAAAACGATCTTGTAAGAGAAAGAAAAAAAGACACCAGATTAACTTTGAACTTGGGAGTCTCCCACACTGCAAATCAAGTGCATTGTCATACAAAGCACAGGTGTACACCACATGTACAGGTTAAAATCTAGTCCCAAGTGCTGTGATGACAGTTCTGTGTTCATAATGTATATATTCAAAAGTGTACTTCTGTGTCTGCTATAAATTCAGGTAGGACAGGTATAGGGGAATTTCTTTCTAAGTTACAATATTGTAAATGCAGCTTTGCTCTGTTGATATCAAAGAAACTATTCATATGTGAATTTGTCCTAGAGGTTTTTCTTTTCCTTGGAAAAATAGCTTTGTAGACACCAATATGTAAATACTTTAGCATCTGTCCCATGTATAGACATAGAGAAAGATTATCTTTTCTGTGGTCTGATAAGAGCAGAGGGAATTCTCTGCAGGAATAAGTCTGATACATGCTGTGGTAAGGATATAAAAGGGCTGAAAACCCCTTGGAGGTTTCACAGTTTTTAATTGACACAATGCAGTGTAAATGGAAGAGTTGAATTCAAACAGACTGGGAGTTTGAAGAACAAAACCAACATAAAGCTGTTTATCTGACATTGGCAAAATAAAAATAGTTTGCATCAGAAACATGCAGAAAGTCATCTTTCCCACCTGATACCACAGTAGGTGTTTCAGCAAATTTTTGTTCGTAGCACAGAAGTTGAAAGCAGCACGTGCTTTAGATATGAAAAATCAGTGAGATTTCTTACTGCAACTTTTCAGAGAAAAAAAAAAAAGATAGCAGTTTGAGCTCTGTGACCCAGTTTAGCAGGGTCCACATAGAGCTTGGCACAGGATCAAACTTTATGGGTAGAAGCCTTTAGAGGATGTGTGGCATAAGGGATTGAAATCTCCGAAAAAAGCTCTGCTGCCTGTGCTTTTGAGATCCACCACCTTGGGTTATGAAAAGAAAGAGGAAAATTTGAAGAAGGAGAAAAGATGTTGTGCAAACTCTGTAAGTGAATCACTCTGTTGGTTTTGCTCATAGCGAGCACCTAGAAGCCCTGAGTCAGCTCCAGGCCAGCCTAGGCACTATATCCCACACATAAGAAATAAAGAGATTGCTGTCATCAGGCTCATACTGCTCGAGAGAGCTTTGCCAAATTGTTCTGCCATAAGAATGCACTTGTTGGCCAGACTGGAAACAAGAGAGAATTTCATAAAGAAGCCAACAGAAGTTTTGCATCAGCTTTGGTTTCTTCAGGCAACAACAATACCAGAACAGAAAATAAAAAATAAAAGAAGAAAGATAGTGACTATTGTGCTTTAAGCATCTTTCGAATTAATTAAAAAACATGAAAGTGTTAGCAATGAGCTTTGTCAGCTTTGCTAAAAGGCTGATCAATATTTACATAATTCATTCATCCTGCTGAGTGAGAAACTGGCAGCCAGAATAGCATCACTTCTGCATAATACTACTGCAACAGGAAAAGGAAAATATTTTCTACATCCTGAATCAGTTACTTCAGGCCTCTCTACCTCCTTGGGAGTATGACAGAATCGATCAGCCAAGCTGAACAGCACTGGCATTGCAAACATTTATTCATACCATCTGGTACAGAGTCAACTCCAAGTAACAAAGGATTTTATTTTCCCACAAAGGCTGAAGGTTACATAAATGTTACCCACATTCTTGTGGCATCCCAACATGTTATTCTCACATGCTGTAGAGAGATTGACAATTCCCAGACCAGAACAAGACAGACAGCCACGAAGATTCCTGCAGCATAATTGCTTACTAATACCACTAAATGTACATTTTAGACCCCTTGAAGAGCCTTATTGCACAGATAATATACATGGCCCAACATGACAGGGAACACCTCCAGTGGTTAAATCCAAGGGTAGTAGTGTAGGATTTTTTACTGATATGGAATGACCACTAACTTGAACTCACTTTTGGCTCTATTTCATTCAGCTGCTCATAAATTAGCTTGGCATCCTGAATTCATGAAAGTAAATACATATTTGGTTCTTCACCAGTGTATAGTCAGTCACACTTGCTGCTTTTTTTCCTAAATATTCAGATGATATTTATTTCCACTCATTAAAAAAAAAATCCTCAATTCCTTATGAAGCTACTGATATTGCCTGATGGCAGTAACAGAGAAAATGGGAAAACCAGGACGAGATAGTAAAAAACTTTCCAACAATCCTTTAAAGCTCTTCCTTTTAAACCTGAGCTATGGCCATACATGAATTGTAGACTTCTATTCAAACCTGGGTTTAGAAACTGCTATGGAAATTTCCATTCTGAAACATCAAACCAAGCTCAGCTCTTGCTGAATTCAGATGAAGAAAGATCTGTCTCTTTTGGAAAAGCTATTAATGTCTCAATTAGGTGAGAGTGTTGAGTGTTATCTCTTAGAAAACAACTGAGGAAGTCCCAAAGTCAGACACTGTCAGAAGCTGCAAGGGCTTCTGGAGGAAGAAATCATGGTATACATGCTCTGGTTATTGCTTTTCCTTAGCCAGGCAAAACACTGCTAGGTATATGTCTCACCCACAAGAGGAGCATGTTTGGGAGTTTGGATTTCATAATGGCTCCCAGCTTTCTAGGTAAATCCTGAATGGCACTGGGAACTCTGTTTGTGGTAAGGGCAAAAAAGACTTTAAATTTTCTCTTGTAACAATTTTATCTCAATATAAACCACCGACTGTCTCTCAAAAATTGCGGTATTTAGTCAGTTGAATAAGGCAAAAAGCTGGCAAAAAAAAAGACCTAATTTATCCTTGTCTGACTGATTCTCAGTCACCTAAGAAAAGAAGCTGTCAAATGGAAAGCCAAATCCTGTGGCACCTACACAACAGAAGAAAGCAATAGGAATGTTCTCTGGGAGATCAAATAAGGACTAGTGTTTGATTTCTGTAGCAAGAATAGTGCACAATTTCCAGATGTTTATGACTTTGAAGAAAAACTGGTTTAGAGATAAGGATCTCAGAAGAGCTCCCAGTGAGTGCTGAGTGCTGTGCATATGAGACGTGCAATACTTCAACTTCTGATCCATATAATAAAGAAAACTTTCATTTAAGGCACCAGACAAGACTGTCTGTTGCTCATGTAATTTAGAAGTGTCTTAATGGCATAGTTTCAGACTTCTGCAAAGCTAAAAAATAAGAGGCCTATAAAGCCACAGCCCTTTCTACTGCTATTATGAGATAGCTTGGTCAAAATGTTAACATTCTTGACCAAATTCCCAGCTTCCCCTTCAGGACTGTGCCAGGGTCCTACCAACACATATTTCACAAAAGATTATATTTGGTCCATATTTGTGTATTGAATGAATGGAAGGAACACTGTTCTGGTGATTTAAATGATTTTCTTGAGATGCTATGAGTGGATAGATGAAGGTGCTCAGGTATGAGTGAAGACAGCATTGTTGCTTTCAGTGTTTATATTGCCATAGAAGGAGAAGGGTGAGTTGTTTGCAGGATTGTGATAAGAACAGGAAACAGGAAGGTGTTTCAAAACAAAATCAACTTCCTTTTTGTAAACAGTAGTAATTTTAGAAGTAATTTTACCAAAACTGTCAAAAACAGGAAATTAGTTATTTATCTCTTAGAGTATTATGGCTGTTTCTTTTAATTCTTATTTGCCATTTAGATGAGAGGCAGGAATATCCTATATCCTTAGTACATGAGCTCTAAACTAGAGGCATCTCCCTTCCTAGGCAGAGGGTTCAGAGACAACACTTCAGAAATGCACTGGAGGACCTGATTCTTCAGAATATTTGAATTTTATGTCAGGAGTTTGATACAATCAGTTAATTATGAAGGAATCTTTTATCATTTCTCAATCTAGTTGACCTCAAATCCTGCAGTTAGACAAGAAAACAGCAGCTCAAATAGTCAGACATTTGGAAAAAAACTGGTAATCAGATAGAGATCAGTATCAGAGTTAAACTAAACTACTTCATAAACTTGTGTTTAAGTACCATGAAATGTAGCACATGCTTAAGAGTCTCAATTATTAATCAGGTCCTTAAAATAGGCCCACAAAATAGACTTTAAGGGATTTATCTTTTCTTCTCCTAGCAATGGAAAGTCTATAATGACAGTGAGAGCAGCCTCCTAGTGAGACTATATCCTAATTCACCAGGTTTGCAGGGGCTAAATGCCAGGGACTAAGAAACTACTGCAGGACAGCTTGTGGCTTGTTGAGTTTCAATCTGATTTTAACACTTTCATTGACCAGGATAAAAAGTTAATATTTTAAAATATTTTGCTCCTTCTCTGCCTATAAATCTATAGTTTAAAACAGGCATGTCCTTATTCAAAGTTTCTGTAAGAAAGAGACTCTTGTGTTAAACATTTATGTCTCACTGCTAGCTTTAAAAATTGCTCATCTTTAATAAAGTTACCACAAACTGCACAATTTATTTTTGCACAACAGGAATCTATCTTTTTTCCCTCTCCAGAAAATATACAAAAGCAGGTGGCTATATTTCCTGAATCTATCTATTTGAAATGTTTACTTGTTTTAAGGTATACTTAGGAATCTTAAATGATCTCAAGACGAACTTTTTATGAAGTCAAGTTTTAGTAGTACTTTTTCTTTTCACCCATTTTAAATATTCTCAAAATCTAGGTTTTATGCCTTTTATGTCTGTGCTACTCATGTATTATTTTCAGATTAGGAAAAAAAAGTCCAAATAACAGTTGAGAAATACAACGTGGTAAATGTTTTTCAAGTAGTTTGCTCAGTGGTTACAGTTCACAGGGAATGCCTAAATACATGTTTATGTGGCTTAAATTAATTTCATAATTATTGTAAACTATTGATACTATAAACACAGCACAACATCTGAAAGGACTCCAGTTGACATTGTGGAAACATGCTGTCCAATCTATTTTAAAAGGGTGAAATATAAAAATCCAATAATTGCAAAAGTATTTTTTTGAGTTGTTTTCTTGTTGGTTTGGTTTGGAGGTTTTTTGGGTGCGTTATTATGGTTTTCACTTAAAGATTCTGGATTGCAACTTTTGGAATAGCAAAAGAGAGGTTTGGTTAATGAAATAATAAAATCTTTTGAATCCATATTCCTAGATGAAATCATAGTTTTACAAAGAGCCCTTTTTCCTAGTGAAGTTCACAAATTAGATTTTGTTACTGGTAATGTTACCATTTTTGGCAAACTGGAGTTTTATGAGCATTTTTGGCTGAGAAGCCCTGTAAATCTGAAATAGCTTTGCCCTCCATGCGTACAACCATGAAATGACACAAAATATTGACAGAAGTGAGCCCCTTTTCCATGAGAGCTCCCTGGCAGGTGGGTGGCACGGCAGGTCCCCAGCAGCCTGGGTGAAACAGGATTCTGCACAGCTCCTGCCTGTGCCCACAGCTCCCAGCTCGGTGGATTTTGTTGGGATTTGAAGGCATTTAACACCCTCCAGTCAGCCAGGCCTGAGGGCTTGGATCACCCAGCCCGTGGGGACCTGTAGGTTCATGGTTGAACTCAATGATCTTGGAGGTCTTTTCCAACCTAAATGATTCTGTGACTCCAGGCTCTTGTTTCCCATCCAACTCGGAGCAGGACTTCCACTACCTGACCCAACTACTTTAGCTCTTGAGCCTCTTTCTGATTTATGAATTTAGACACTTTCTGAGGCTTGTAGGCCTCAGAATGGAGGGATGGATGGACATGATCCAGCTGGAGCACTGGGTTTCATGCTGTATTCCTTTCATTCTGTCACAACTCTGCTCTCTGATGACTTCTCTGGGGTGTTTAAGCACACCATGCCACACTATGACATGGGGACTTTCCTCCCTCGTATTACAAATAACAAACTATTGAATAGCTGGGATGTTTTTTGGTATTGATTTTACTCTCATGAAGAACCAAATGATGGGCTTTAAATCAGGAAATTCCCATACAGATTTTTAGAAATGAAGGCGAAAAGCACATGAAAGTTTATTTCATCTTCTTTATCTGGGAAGATGCTACAAATGTGGACATGCATTTCTACGCAGCAAATTTGAAAGTGTTGTGTAACTCATGTTCAAAATAGTAATTGTGTTTATTACATTCCCATATGTTTGCAATAGAGGTATGTCTCTATTGGATGGGAAGCAAAAAGCTATAATTTGCTGCTTAGCATCAGAGCTGTTGCACATTCATTTAAATCGCTTTATTTATCTTCTTCCCCATAAAGAACCTTCCATACTGTAAATTTATTGAATGGTTAATGGCCCAAAAGTATGGGGTTCATTACAAAATGAAGTATTTATTGCAGTGTTAATTAAATAAAAGCATTGTAATCTTTCCAAATTGAACAATTATGCTCATTTGAACATTTTAAACAGAAAATCTTTTATATACTAATTGAGTTGAGTAATGAAAAGCACGTGTAATGGAAATTTTAATCAAAACAAATACTGAAATAATTTGGACACTTTTTACAATATAAAAGGTCTACCTCAGTTTTTATTAGAAATATTATAACAGCCAGATTAGTTTCAGAACTCCTGACCTTTGAGTGCGGTATATTATTTCTGAGCTGATAGGCCACCCTCGCATACCAGTTGGCTAACCCCTTCAACATCAAAGTTACTGCTTGGCTACCAGCCCCAAACCATGACAGACTGGCTGCGAGCCCAACACTTGACAGGCTGGCTCTGGGCCTGCAGCGGGGCTGACAGCCCTTTCTGAGGGCTGATGGATGGGCCCGGCAGCCGCGCTCCCGGGGCACGGAGCCGCGCGCGGCGCTCGGAGCCTGCGCGCCCGTGCCAGAGGCGGCACCCTGCCCTATGCCCACACCTGACAGCGTGCTCACACCCAGATCTTTCTCTATGTACCCCATTCTGCCCAGCCAGACTGCAATATCTGCACTTCTATTTCTAACAGCTCAGCCACCTCGCATCTGCGCGTTCTTCCGCGTTCAAGGCTACTCTTCTGCTTGGCTCTGTTTCCTGGTCTGAACTCGTGCTGGCTTTGTTTTATCATTTGCAGACAAAAGCCGAATAATGTGTATTCATTTGTGAATATGAAGAAAATTCCTGAAAGATGAAATAGGCTTGCAGCTGATTTTTTTGTGTTCACAGGAATACACACAACCCAATGTCTTTTACTGGGAGTTTTCTTGCTTGTGGACTGTCATTTCCTACATTCAATTCCCATTTAACAATACTAAAGGGAGGGAAAAAGAAAGGGACTGTTTAGATCTTTTTCTTGCCTGATGCAGTTGCACTGTAAGGGGACTGGTCCATTATCTGACATGAAGATTTTGCTGGGGTTATTGAGAGACTTAAGGATAAATCTCCAGAAAAAAATGCCAAGTAATTAAAAGGTATCAGTCTTAAGCTGACAGTAGTGATGAAAATGCTTTGGAAGCAAATTCCTACTCAGTTTATCCTTAAAGTGAACAATTTTTTATTGGAATGTATAATAGTTATCCCTTCCAATGACTGAACATACAGGTTTTTGTAATGAAATTGAACACAAGTGCAAAATATTGCAGTTTTATTAAGCAAAGAGGCTGTATTTTAGATCTAAACCTCAACAAACACCATGCACATGAAATAACATGTATAGCAAGGGATTTTAATGGAGATAAAATAGTATCTAAAACATAAAGCCTTCAGAAGTGGTGAAAGCTCCTGTGCTGGGGATGATTTTTTGCCTAGTGTGCACTGACTCTAAAGGATAAAGCAGGTTATTCCTTTACTCTTCCTCATCCCAGGAAAGCCTGTATGCATCAACATCTCTCCTGTCACACAATCTGTCTTTGGAGCTGTTTGAGGGCAGGTTGAACCTTACCATGGATGGGCATTCACATGATGCTGGTGAAGGTGAGTGATTGCCAACAAGTTATGACTGATATTTCTAGATCACTGCTAATGGGATGTGACAAACCCTAGTGAGGAGTCAGCTAGAGCAGCCTTTTATATTTCAAAAGCCATTTTCATCCCTTCTCCCAGAAAGTCTGAATGAAGTTGGAAAGGAACCTCTCACAGTGAAAACTTGTTCTTATTTTTCTTCTATTAGTTTGGAGTGGATGTTCTCCTGTTCAGAGCAGTCAGTGCAAGCAGGAGGGAATCTGGCTGTGGATTTCCTGAAGTTATCCCATCACAATCTGGCAAGCTACATGAGAAAAAAACCAAAAACCCACAAATGAGGAACAAATACGCAGAACAATATATATGCAGATCACAAAGCCTGCCTTTATGCATAGGAATGATTAATGCCATGACCAAGGGTAATGTTGAAAATATGACCATGTTGTTATTTATAATCTATAGCCTTTACCACCAAGAACACTCCAGAACAGATTCTTCTTTCCTGGGTCGTAGAGAGAGAACATTTCCAGCCAGAAGAGATTTGACTGCTTAAAAATCCAGGTGACCTAAACTAAAATGACTTCATAAGTTTATTTAAGTTAATATCCAGACTTTACTTCCTAACTAAGACATCTAAGTTTCACTTAAGAAAATGGAAAGGAGAGAGGGGAGTTTTTTTGCCTTTTTTTTTTTTTAATAAAGCAGGGAAACCATTTTCAGTCTTATTGTAACCATCTGTGGGAAACACCAAGACAAATGAACTCAAGATAAAGGAGCAGCAGACAAAACATCACTGTGTGCACCCACCAAAGAGCCCGTTTGAGAGTTCAGCAGCTCATGGTTCAATCCAGGGCACTGGGAGTAGGGAGGGAGTGTCCTGCAGCCCTTAGGCAGAGCTGTGGGCAGCCTCCAGGGAGGGGAAAGGGGGGAAACATGACCATGGAGAATTGGAAATTTTGCTGCTGAGGGCCTGCAAGGCATGGAGGTGAGGGTGTTGCTTCAGGAAAAGAAGCTTTTCCTTCTCTCCACAGGCTCTGACCCTCTTGTGGCACAGCACCCACCTGACATGGTGCAGGTGTCCCACCTTCCCCAAGGCAGCTGCACTCAGGTGGAGAATACCATTCAGATCAATACCATCAGCTTTCAGTAGTGCTTTTCCTGCAGAACAACAACAAAAAAAGAGTAATTTTTTGCCTGTAATGAAAACATTAACTCTTATACTGCTAATAGCTGCTACAAGAAGGATTGGGAGCTGCATTCCATGGCCTGTTCATGAACTGTGGCAGCAGCTCCCACGGATAGACCTGTACAGGGGTTGCTGCCTGCTCCCCTTGCCCCCACCCCACTGAGTCCCACCAGCTCCCTCTTCTGCCTGGCCATCAGGCCTGGCAATCCCCTCCTGCCCTTCCATGGTTATTCACAGGCACAGCAGTGTTTTATGGAGAATGAAGAGGTGGCCCTGGTGTTCCTAATCCCTGCTCTTTACTGGATCAGGAGGAAGGCAATGAGATGCAGTGGGAAAGCAAGCATCTTATCTGCTAAATTGTTCCTAAACCTGGTAGAGTGCTGGGAGTAGACTTTACTCATTGCTCTAAGCTCTATTCAAGAACAGAGACAGAAATCTCTCCCCAAAAGTCCAGCATGATACAGGAAGAGGAATAAGGGTTACAGCTTTTATCTCAAACATATTAGCAGGTGTTGAAGGAAACTCAAATTTGCCTACTTCCAGGGGTTATTTCAGGCTTATGAAAAAGTGACATAAAGAAGGGCTGTTTCTCCTGCAATTGCCTCAAATTAATCATTTTAATCTTATTTTTACATGATGTCTCATGTTACTTGGGATTTGGAGGTAAATCTCCCAATTGTTCCTGCTAGCCAGAGTACAAATTCCTGGGAGATGTGCTCCAAGACACCTCCTGGGCTGCTGCCATCACTGTGAGCCCAGGCCACAGGGTTGTCCTGGAGCTAAATCCCTTTTCCCCCAGAGAAGCAGCCAGTGCTGCTCTGGAGCCCATGGGATGGAACCCAGTGAGCCTGCACTGCTGCCCCAGCCAGGGCACAGGACATGCACAGGAGCCTCCCTTCTGCTGAGCCTGCCCTCTGCAGCTGCAGGGAAAAGGGCTCAGGTGTGCCAGACCTTGCTGCAGGGGAGGGAGCAGAGCATCTTTCCTGCCTTTATCACACAAAGGTGTTAATTTTTGATATCATTTAGGGGCTTGTCATAGAATTGTTGTTTGAGTTCTACTCACCCACCCTCCCTAATAAGAACCCTCCCTTGTAAGCATTTTGTTCCCAATATATTAAAGCCAAAAAGTGGAGTGTCAGCTCTCCACTGGTGCCACTACAATTTCTATGTTTTACCTTTCCTTGGAGCTAAATGGATCCAGCTCACTGAGATCAGCTCAGCTGATTGGAGCATGCTGCTGGTGACCCATGGGTTCTATGGGCCATTTGCTCAGGGAGTTGGGCTGATGGATGCCCATTGTGGGTCCCATCCAACTCAGACTGTTCTGGGATTCTTTAATTTCCAGTCTGAATCAGGTTTAAGATCTTTGATGCTGAGCTATGCACAAATTGAAAGACCAGGTCATATCTTAGATACCCCCTTCTTTAAAGGACATGAAATGTGAATTAAAGAAAAAGGAGACTGACTGTCTTAGCAGAAGTCAAATGCAGGGACCTGAGTAGTGGTTTGACAAAGGGGTGACAGAATAAATATCCTGCTTTGTTAAAGCTTTTTTATATGATATTTCTTTTAATCAATCAGTTTGGTATCACTCATTAAAGACATTTAGCTGTTCTCCTTGATTTTAATGAGAGACAGACACTCCGGTATTCTTGAAAATCCCACAAGTCACACATGTGCATATTTAGGTGATCAGATATGTCTATAAAAACTTCTACATTAAATGGAGAAAATATCTTCATCACAGAGAAATTTGAGGTTAAAAAAGGCTAGAAGATATTGAGATTTTTTTGTTATTGCAATAATGTGAATCAGCTCTAAATACCTAAAACGGACCAGAGGGACAGGGGTCCTGGTATTTGACTGTTAATCACTGGTGTGGTCAAAATGGGCCAAATTCTACAGCCATTACTCAGGCAAACCCCTATGAAAAATCAGCGTAAGCTTTGCCAGGGTAAAGATTTGGACTTACAGTGGGTGACTGCTTAGTCTTTTATCATTTGTTAGATCAGCAAACTCCTCTCAGCATGCAGCGTGCACACAGGATATAATTTAGACCACCTACAGAACAGCTTGTCTGATTCCTAACTGCAAGCCATTAAAAACTAGAATGTAAATATGATATTTGAGCCAGTAGTGCCATCAACATAGCATGGATTTCTGCTCTGAAACCAGAGGCATCTCTTGCCTGACTGGATTTCACAACCACTGTTTGTTTATGAATTGTCTTCTTGAGGCTCTGAAGATAAAAAGACCCTGAGCTGGTAACACACTGCTGATTTAAGGACTATGATTAGATTGGAATATTGGCTGGCTTTGGTTTAGTTGCAAAAGCACAGAGAGAGAGAGAGAGAAATTTTTCTCACCTGGATGCTGCTTTACACTTTACACAGCAAGTTCCCTGACTTCAGCTCCTGGGTTGTGCAGGAGCTGGGCCTGCAGTGCCCTACATGAAAGGTTATTTTAATTAGTGCTAGAACAGGCCTTCAGGAGCTAAATAAACTTTGAGCCCCTATTCTCTCAGGAGCCATAGCATGTGTGCCAGGCCTTCAGAGCTAATCTGAGTGACAGAAGCATAACAAAAACCACTTCAGGAGCTGGGGAAACTGAATATCCAGGGATCTGGAGAACCTGTGTGTCAGGGCACAGGGAAGGTGACAGCACAGCCAGGAGTGGGAGCCTGGGTGGCAATTAGTGCCCTGCATGAGCAGCACCCACTGCCAGCACTGCCCTGGCTGCTCTCGTCCTTCAGTGGATTTTGTGCACCCTGTTCTTGTGGTTCTCTTGGTAACTTTAAGCACTGGAGAGTCATAGCCATTCTTAGTGAATGGAATTTCAGTGGTGTTTACATTTCCATGTGAAAACCACGGATATGATGACTTAGTCATTTATGTAACATTAGGGGATAGATGAAGATGGGAATCCTGGCCTCTTTCCATCCTAAAACATGTCTTATGTTTGTAACATTATACCACGTTTCTTTGGATAGATTTTTGCTGCATTGATGAATTTGTGGTTAATGGAGTCTTATCATAAAAATTCTGTATATAACTAAAAATTACATGTAATTATATGTGCAGAAACAAAGAAAAAAATATTTGGATTGGAGTGCACAACTTTAATTTGGTTATACTCAATCCAACGGGGTAGTTTTTCTTTCAAAAACAAAGTAATTAATAGCAGTAATTATACTTTTGCATGCAGACTGAGTGACATAAGGTGGCTTATTAATGAGAACAAAAAAGAACAGTGGAATTAAATGTATCCCTGGTGTAAGACAGTTGCTAAAAATCAACATTACCACTGGGACTAATTTGTTCTAAAATGATTTGTTTCCCAAGGCTGCTGCCATGTGAAAACTTCTCTCTGAGAAAAAGGGAACAGTGACCTCACTTTACATTTGCTTTCTTTTTCACTTGCCTATTTCCACTGGTTTCAGTGTGGCTGTACAGGTGAAAATGAGGACAGAATTTGATCCAACCATGTAAATAGGTACCAAATTAATGTCCTGCTGGGAAAAAAGCATGTATTCAATCTGACACTTTTCAAAGGGTCTTTTTCAAACAACATGGCTATAACATATTAGTGGAACTTAAATATGTCCAGAGGCTGTGCTAAACTGGTGAAGCATAGCCCGGAAACATGGAGTGTTATCTGAGGAATGATGAATTTCTAGAAGCTTCAGTTGTACCTCACAGATGAAATGATGAGTCATGGTTTTAAAGTAACTTTTCTTTCAGATTTCATAGAAAGATCCAGATGATGTTACCCTGATTATGGTCAGGAATCAAACTCTGTGGTTACAGGGTAACTGATGAGTCAGAAATACCCCTGTGTTTGGAGCACCTCCTGAAGCATGTTGTTAAACTAATTCTGAAATACTCACTGAGCAGGTTGTTATTGGTGATTATCAATTATCTAATCCAAAAGTCACCATCTCTGTATAAATAATTTAATTCAGTTCTATACAGAAAAGCAATTCTGGTAGTTCAGCATGCAAGTGCTCCGTGTTGATAAATCTTTATGCATGTGTGATACAGGAAAAATAAATTCAGAGAGGAAATCTAATTCAGCTTTAGATTTCTAAGAAGTAATTTTAGGCAACAGTGAATAAAAATAAATATTAAATTATGAAGCATAGGTTGATGGCTTCCACTTAACAATTTTAAAGCTAAATTTATGCATGGGAGGATTAATATAGAACAATAACACTGCACCCTCCTGAAGGCCAGAGGTTGAGAAAGAATAATACATCAATGTTATACTGAGATATAATACTCTATACCCTATTTTTTTTTGTGCAGAATAACATGTTTTTCTTGGATAGAAGAATTGTGTGTCAGCTCCTAGCCATTTACAGTTTCTTCTGGCATCCAGACTTGGGAAGCTAACATTTATCTGGTTGGGCTATTAGCACCTTACAGCCCAGTCAGAAACTTTCTTTAGTACCTCTACTAAATAAATTTAAGAGAGGCTAGGAATCATAGTTTTCTCTTTACAGATGCCCTCTAACCTCTGTGACTGTTCCTAGCTATATATTTATTTACACAGGCCACAGTACTTCTGTTAAACACTAGGCTGCCTACCTCTACAATCATTTCCTGCAGAGGGGGAAAAAAAGCCCCCAGTACTTCAGTTTTCATTTGTCTCAATGTAATCATCCCCTGTGATTTAAAAGGTGGGAATATGTTGATCTTCATTACATCACTGTTTTAAAGGAATGATAATGTGTACACAGCCAGCTTGGGTGCATGGTTTGGAATCAAGTTAGTTTTAGTCTGAAAGGAATTTAGTGAGCACTGAACAGCTTGGTTTACAATGTATTTTAGCTATGGATCCTAATAATAGTTGGGATGGTGTTGTAGAGAGGCCAGAATGGCAGCTGGCTTGGCTGACTATTGAGCTATGTTCCAGTTTTCTTTGGGGTAAAATTTAGTTTGAAAGTGTCTTATATCAGATCTGGGCACAGCAGGGCTTGTTTTGGGTTTGCATGGCCCAGCTTTGCTAGCCAGACCCAACACAGGCCTTTAATGGATGCCACCACCCCCACCCCCTCTAAAATCCAGAAAACTTTATCAGAATCCAGCAACTCTTCCCAGCAGACTGGGAATCATGTGGTCCTAATTCAAGACTAAGAGATTAGAAAAGTGTCTGAAATAAGGATCAGCTTTAAACCCAAATTTTGACAAACATCTTGGTGCTCTTGCTGCTGTCTCACGCAGTGTGAGTCTCCCCTGCCCTGGTGTTGCACTGGTGCTCCCCTGTTCTGGGGCTCCCTGCAGAAGGCTCAGAGGGGTTCCAGGGAAGGACAGAGACCCCACAGATCTCCTCTGAGGGGGAAGGGGGTGTCCCTAGGAGAGAGGCACAATTCCCTGGCAGCTGTGGGGGTTCAGTGCTGCTGGCCCTGTGCTAGTGCACAGTGCATCCACCCCACAAACATCTGCTCCTGTGCCCGGTGCAGGTCCCAGTGCCACTCAGCGCCGTGCAGGAGGGTGAGACAGAGTGTTTGGAATTCCAGAATGCCTCTCTCTTCACTTTAAGGAAATACAATCCCATAGGTAATTATTTCACTGCTGAAGGATGGCTTTCCAGGCATGGTACCTTCCCTTTTACAAAATCTATGTCTGTTTTATCTAAACCACCAGAAATCATAATAACTGCCCTCCTCCCCCCTGCCTTTTTCACATAAATTTACTATCATTCCTTCTCATACTTGAATGTTCTCCCACCTGTCCTCAATTTAATCCATGAATGTAAGCACATAAATCTTTGTGACATTTTGGCAGAAAGTACCTATTTTCAGATGACTCCTTTAGGAAACTCTGAATCCAGGTGTTTGTTTTTTGTATGAAATGTTGCAAAAGGGGAATTTTAATGTGACCATACAACCAAAAAACTGGTTACATCTGAAATTCTGTAAAAGGGTGGGTTAGCATGCATGTAAACTTTGTGCGTCTTTTCCACACCCTGAGTTATATTCTGAGAGCTATATGATAATTACTGCACCATCTGTAAAGGGAAGGAATATGGAATTTTACTGCTGCAAGCATGTGATTACACAAACTTTTTTATGTATAAAGAACATGCACTGGATATTTAAAAGTCCTTTATCACATTTGACACATAGGGATGAAAAGTGCAATGCTGCTCGCAAAATATATTTTTGGGATGAGGTGAAAAAAGGAAAAAAAAAAAGAAAAAGAGCTGAAACAGTTGGCTATTTTTCTTTGGCCAGATGGTTTCCAAACAAAGATCAGAATCTATTTGAAAGTCTGATCATAAGGCCTGGACTAAACAGCTTTGACATAAGACTGCAAGGCCTGAAGTTTGAAATACTTTCACCTTTAGTTACTATGGGGCCTATAGGAGCCCCACATTTTTAAGGCTGTATGATGAATTAAAAGAGAGGTGTTCACTCTTTCTACCAGATACTGATCAAGGAACAGATTTCCTATTTATTAAGTGCTGTTCTTCAGCCATTGGGCAGAAAAAAATTCTTGGTCTTTTAAGGTTGTTCAGATTTGTGACCAGACTGAAAATGCCCCCCCAGTTAATTGACAAAAAAAAAAATCCTTTGTACCTAACCACATGTATATGTGTATGGATCTCTTAAAAAGAAAATACATAATAATCCTTTGTTTTTAAGGTGATGATAAATCCACAGTCCACAGTCTTTTACTGTTCTCCCAAAGCTGAGATCAGCAGCTGGTGTTTCTTTGGTTATTAACAGGATGAATAACTGGCTTGGAAAAACTTGGAAAAGCAGGAGGATGGGGGAAGAAAACACCACCCAAAATAAGGTCAAAAAGTAAATAAGAAGAAACTGTCACGGAAACAGGTGACATTTTTCCCCTCTGATATAAAATCTTAGCACGGCCCTCACCCTTCTGTAAAAAAGCTGTGTCGAAGCAGATCCCCATCTCTCACCCACCTTTTTCTCTGCAGGCAGGAAGGAGGGAAGGACCACACAGGACAGTGGTTACTCTATCTCTCTCTTAGCTCACTCTCCTGGCAGCCAGGCCGATGGGCTGGAGATAAGGGCAGTACAAGGACTTAGGCAGAGGATAAGAGCACTCATTGTTCCAACACTGATATTCCCTGCTATAGACAGACCATTTAAATCCTGTAATCACTTATATTTTGCAGAAAAAAAAAAATCCCCTTTCTCTTTAGCCTCTAATGGACTAATCCTGCAGAAAGGCTTTGCTCTGAATTCATACTTTTCTATAGGGCCACAGTCTCTTTTCCAGTGAAAAGGTTAATTTGGAGCTCTTTGAAGGCACAGGAGGGGAGGGAGCGGCAGCTGCGCCCGCAGCGCTCCTGGTGCCCTGCTCAGGGCTGGGCATGGATGCCATGGATGCAGCCACAATAGCAGCCTGCTGTAAGGTGGATTGATGCAGGGATTGTACTGCAGGGCACCCTCAGCCTTCAGCTGCTGGTGCCCTGCTCGGGGCTGGGCATGGATGCCATGGATGCAGCTACAATAGGAGCCCACTGTAAGGCAGATTGATGCAGGGATTGTGCTGCGGGGGAGTCTGTGGTATTCAGATGCCCTCTGAACAGAGAGAAGCTATTAGACAAGCAGAGAAGAAGGAAAACACAATTCTTATCTCGCTTGCTGTGCCTGCGCTGTGCTAAAGTAGAATGCAATATGGAGATTGTTTACCCAAAGGGAGGATGTTTTGTTCCCTTGGCCTATCAGGGCCAAGAAGTGTGTGTGTGTTGGACTGTCACAGGACAGTCACAGGAGACTCAGAGAGCAGGGCAGTGTGAGCAAGAGTGAGTGCATGGCAGATTCGGTTTAGATACAATATACATAGTATAATATAATAAAGTAATTCATTAGCCTGCTGATGATGGAGTCAGATGCATCATTCTTCCTCCCCTTTGTTGGAGTTGCCTTTCATTTACAATAGGACCCTCAGCCTTCAGCTGCCACCAGCACCACCCTGTGGGGTTTGTGGGGAGCAGTGGAGGAGAGGCTGTGGCCGGGGGTCTCGGGGGTGCCCATGTAGCTGCTGGCACAGCCATGGCTCACTCTTGCACAAATAACACACCTGGAGGTGGGCACAGCCAGCCCCTCCCGCTCCGCTCCCTCACTGAGCGTTTACTGAGAGAGAAAATCGAGATTTGATGGACCTGGAGAGCTGGCTGTTCCTGCTGCTCTTTTGGCATCATCAGAACAATCCCTTTAAAATTCCAACTTCCCATGAACTTACCCATTCTGATCTGGATTTCGGGTGCAGGGATTCCCGCTGGCCACCCTAATCTCCCGCCTGGGCAAAGGATTCTTTTCATGCTGATGGTACAAAGGACTTTGTGGCAAGTTTTGCACAGCATGCTCAAATGAACCAATCTTCTGTTTGCAACCAGGAGGAGAGTTTTCTTTCTTTTTTTCTTTCTTTCTTTCTTTCTTTTTAGAGTATTCAGTTCATAGTGGCTTGTCTCTTTTACTCATGCAATGTATCCCAGGGTAGAGTGGGAGTTTCCTGCCAAAAATTGAAGCATATTCTACTTTCGTGGAGGAAATAGCATTAGTGTTCAGAAATAGCACTTTACATTTGCTCCAGAAATCCAGAACACTTTATAGAGAAACATTATGCTGCTGATAAAACCAATTTATATGATGAAAATATGCCCTAGCTTCAATGGGACTTGTCCATGAACATCTGAGGGCAGATTGTTTCTTGAAGGTTTATGTTACACAGTTCCTTGCTCCTGAATACCAGTCCCAGCTGCAGCAGATATTCTCAAATAAAAATTAAAGGTAACTCTTGCTATCTAAAGTAAATATAAACTGAACAAGAGGTATTAATATTAATCTCTAAAACAGAACAGGAAAAAAAAAGACCTGTAGATATTTCTGATGTCTAAAAGGTACTGTCTTCTAGGGGACCTGATTGAAAGTCTCCTTTGGTACCTGAGCAATGACATTTTCCAATCTCCCATCAGCAGCATTGTCTAGATCTATCAGGCAGCAAAGTAAGCGCAGATACTCTTTTCTTTATTTTTTTTTTTCTTTTTAAACTGTGATCCTATTACACTGAAGATCTGGAGAGCTGTGGGGTTTCTATGTTAAACACTGAATGATTGAAATCATACGGGTCTCAGTGTCAAGTTCCTCTTTTTCTTAGTAGAAGCGTCAGTAAATTCAGGAGTCTGGGCCCAGTCTGAGCATTTTCTTAGGAATATCCTGCTGATTTCTTCTTTCATTAGAAAGACTCTTTTATAAGCAATGCTGAAATGCTAATTGGCAAAGGAGAAAATACCCAGATTTTTTACAAAACTATTTAATTTTGTGACAATTATTAAAAACTTCAGAATTTCCTAATAGGAGACACAGTTTGAACAAATATATTTGTATGCTATATAGGGCTTAGCAGCTTCAGTTTTTGTTTGCCCTAAAAAGGATGAAAAATCAGGTTTTTAAGATCCTAGGACTGCACAATACTCACAGGCCATTCCAGCATAAAACTTCACACCTGAAATGCAGTTCCATATTTTTAAGTGCTTTAGTAACTTAAACAGTAGTGGTGGCAAGACTTGATTGATGTGTAAAGTAAGCAATTGCAGGAGTATAGTCAGTGTTTCTCATACCAAGAGAAAATTATCATGGTAATTAAATTTGCTTCTAAGTTCTTTTGCAGCTGTGTTTTTGCTAATCCAATAATCTTGGAAGGTTATAATTACTTGTCTTTTAAGATGCACCTGCTATCTGACATGGTGTGGCAAGCACAACCAATATTTGGTTTATTATAATTGATGCCTGTGAAGTCATTCTGGAGGGCAAAGCAAAGAGAATCACCTCTGAGGTCAGTTATCATCCTCCTTGGTGGGCTTTGAGTGCAACTCTTGTGTCTCCTGCCATCATCAGTCAGGACTGATCCCTGTCTTTAGTAATTGGTTTAGAAGGCAAATAACTTTTTTGCACGAGAACAAACTCTGTATGTCTCCTGATTTTTTATATTTGTTTACACCACTGACAGCTTGGGCAGTGTGTCATCTGGTGAAGAAGAAAACAGTGTGTATTCAGTGCATTTTTTGTATTTGTGTATTTTCTGTACATACATTCTCACAGGTTTTTTTAGGAAAAAAGCCTTGAGCCAGATATCCCTTTACCTAAGGAGATGATGCAATCCCATGCATTTACTAAACCAGTAAACCTCAGAGAAGATAGTGTGATTAATTGAGCAAGGACTGGGTGTGAGTGGATGCTAGGGAAAAATCCCTACCTCTGCTTTTCAGTCCCAGAATCTCCATGGATTAGAGAGAGATTATTCTATCTGAGATCAGTGAAAATGGTACAGTATTTTATGACTGAAAAAACAAGTGAGAGGGCAGGGGGGGCATGCCCAGCTCTGTTTATCACAGCAAGTGTCTGTGCTCACACCTCTTCAGACTCACACAGTCTGTGCCATTTCCATCCCAAGCACGGTGGGATCCACCATTTCTCTTTTGTGGGTGGGGAGAAATGATAGATGAACTTCCACTGCTCTGCAGTGAGCAGTTTTGTGTAAAAATGACCTCTACAGCTGAGGTGGGTGACGTTTTTAGACAGTTTGTTTTACAAAAAAAAATAAATTCAGGTCAATAAAAGCTAGCCAGAAGTAAATCCACTCAAAATAGAAACAAGCCCCTGAACACTTCAGTTGGAATGAAACTTGTCTGGCCCCAAAGAAAGAATTTTGTCCAACTTAATTCTTGCTTGTTTTGGGGTAGATGAAAATTCAGTCCTAACATCTGGTCATTCTTATAATTTTCCTGTTTTTCCAGCCAACTCTCTGCCCAGTTCTGCTTTGCAAATTTTTAACATACTTCAGAATCTTGAAAAAACCCAACCACTCAGCTAAGCCAGAATAGCAAACCCCAGGGTGAACTGCCCTGTTGTCCAGTCCTCCACTACAAACACCCAGAGAAAGGAGGTGTTACCACCTACAGACCCCACCTGTGATCTTGGCTGGACCTGGGCTGCTTGAGCCAGGAGTGGGGACTGCACACCCCGTCCTGACCTCACACTGCTTCAGAAGCTTGTTCTGCTCTGCTGCACTGCAGCACTGCTCAGGCTGCAGGTCCCCTGCCCTGTGGGGAGGTGTGTGCTCCCTTCTGTGCCTGCAGTGAGGAGCACAGGTAGAACAGCAGCTGATGAACATCATGGAGAAGCAAAATTCCAGTGTCAGATATGTCTGGGAGTGACACAGCTGAAGCTTTCTTCAGATTTCTGTGTGCCAGAGGGGTGAAATTGGATAGCTCAGTTATTGATAATCATAGGATGGTTTGGGTTGGCAGGGACTGGAAAGATCATCTGGTTAAAAAAAATCTCATTTCTTTCTCTCTGTTTCTGTAACATTCAGGCTTTGCTGTAGGAGGGGAAAAGCTCTGAATTTCTAAGATGTAGTTTGGGAATTAAAATGCCAACAGCATCATACACAGTGTTATATCCATTTATACTGTATAAATAAATAGCCAAAAATGTTTTTTAGATTCTGCCTTGTCTATTACTGAAACCAAACTCACTTGTGCTTCCAAAATGCTCCTCAGAGAATTGCTTTGCATTTACAGAGACTTTCATATTGGCAGGGAGCCACTGGACAATTTACTGAAAGTCACTGAAAGCTGAAATCAATGTGAGGGTTCAACATGGAAGCAGTTTCACAGATATTACAGGTCCAATTCAGATTTCACTTACAGAGGAGCATGATAACAATATAAATATATTTCATTAGGAAATAAATATATGATTCCAAAAGGATCTTATTACTGCTTTTTGTATTTAATATAATGCATCCAAATGAAAACAATAAAAACCAATCCTGACAATTCTGCTAGCTGTGAAGTAAAGCTGTTGTGAGGAAGACAGAGTGCAAACACCTGGCTATAGGACTTGGTTTTGAAGATGTTCAGGTTTCAGAAAGTATTCAAGTACATCTTTCAGATGTTCAGAAAGTATTAACTACAACAAGTTATTTTTTGGCTCACAGATTTTTTAAAATTATCCATTGTATTTGTCAAAAATTACTTGCTGTTTTCTTTGAAATATTGTTTTGCTTTTTGAATAGCACACAAGCAATTTACAGTAAGGGTTTAAATGTCAGAAGCCTTGGTGTGGTTGGCTTCTGAAGCAATCCAGCAATGTTTCGGGTTGCTAATGGGTGATTTATGTAATCCAATGAATTGCAAATTGCAAGCACAACAATGGAGAATTAGTGCTATCTTTGAGAGTCTGACTCATCCTCGCAGGCCTCAAGTTCTCCAAGTCTCCAATGGTGACAATAGCATGCAGCACAGTGGAGGCTTTTAAACTGAGCTGCCCTGGGGACTGTGGATGGGATGATGTCTGTGGTGAGGAAGAACCATAGGCAGAGCCCTGCTGAACTGCAGCCATTGCAGATGACTTTTGTTCAAGATGCAGCTTTAAATTCAGCCCAGGTTACTTCTTCATGGCAGCTGTGTTTTCTCCTACAGCCTCTTGCATTTTTCTTAGAGCATCCAAGTTGCCTCTTCTGCTGGGTTTTAGCAGGAAGAGGTGAGTGTTTGCTGTTGTGACAAAAGCAGAGGAACCAGGGGCGTGTAACAAGAGCCACACCAGAGGTCTGTGCCCACCCTCACGGCTGCACAGGAGCTCTGAGGGTTGGGGACAGGCAGCCCGTGCCCACTGCAGCCCTGGCACACTGGGGGCACCAGCTCTGGGCCAGGGACTTCTGTGGCAGCTTGTGGCAGCCAGCTTAGAGGGCTGTGCAGCCCCGCTGCCCTGCCCTGGCACCAGGACACCACACACTTGTCCCAGACTGCCCTCCCTTCTCCTCCTGGCACCTCACTGCAGTTTCCATACAGCACAGGATGGCTCATTGGTTTGTAAGCAGAGGTGAAATCACCCAAATCCTCATGGATTTAGATTTAGGCTGGAAATCACCTAAATGAAACCAATTTAAATCAAACCAATTTAAAGATTAAACCAATATTTAAATTCACTTGGTTAGCTCATAATCCCTGTGCCAAGAAGGGAAGCAGGCAAGATGTGGCTTTGAGAGCAGCAGCTGCCCAGCAGCAAATCTTGCAAGAGAAATTAAATCATGCTGGACCATGCTGGAGCATGAATTTCCAAGGACACTCATTATTAGTCAAGCTTTTAAAAGATATTTTATAGCAATAATGGACCCTGTGCTGAAGCACATGAGGGATGGTGTTGGGCTGGTGGTTGGGCAGGATGTGGGGAAGCAGATGGGAAGGGGAAAGTGCCACCAGTTAGGCTGAAGTATTGCTAATTTTACCTCTAATTCTTAGAGAAAAAGTGTCCATGTCAATAAAGGCAGTGGACCAAACAGGAGTCTATTGGCATATTGAAATGCACAGGATCAAAAGTACAAACAATGCACTTGAGAAATAACTCTCCTACAAAAGATGAAGCAGGTTCAGTATTAGGATAACTGCATGGAGAACCTGGTGGCCTAAACAGGGGACAAAAACTTTTCAAGTACAGACTTGTCTGCATCTCTGATCCTCAGCTATTACATGTTACAGATCCCAGAGACGTGTTCAGGAGCCCTGCCCAATGCCTGCAGAGGGTCAGGCATGCTGGGGGCATGGCAGCATTCCTGGCAAGCAGTGTCTGTGACACTGGTTTGGCTCTCTGATTGCTGTATCAGACTAAGCACACCAGATTTGCTTTGTCACCAGCATTTTTTGCAGGGAAGGCTGTATGCTAGGCTGCCTTTTGGCAGGCTGCAGGGAGAACAGCTGTACAGCCAATAATTAATTCCATAATTGCTCTAACCTAGACCAAAACTGAGACAAGCCTTAGATGGAAACACAGTGCTGGCAGGGCTGTGAGCAGCTCTCTGTGGAGCCAGGAAATGTTAATGAAAGTAGGCTGAGGAACAAGAAGGAGCTCAGCAGACCTGAACCCCAACGTCAGAAGTGCAAAGGAGCCTTTTGAAAGTTAGATTTTCAGAATGCATGATTAGTTTCCCTGAAAAAATTAGCAAATGCTCCACACTGACTGAAGAAGTGGCATTTTTACACTGTGGGTTATCAGCACCCTTCAAAGCAAACATGGCAAAAGCTTCTTGCAATGAGCAGAATATGCAGCTGATAGTGAGTTGAAGACCTTGAGCTCAGCTATCCAAATGAATACTCTGGGCTTAGCTATGCCAGTTTTCATAGGAGATTCTTTAAATAACTGCATAAATAAAGAAACTAACATACTTTCTCAATGCCTTTGGGTATCCACCTTTGATTTTAATTTTCTGCCTCATAGAAAATGCTGTTTGTATATTACAGTGGTGAAACATCATCAAAATATCTTTAGTTGATACATAAAAAGGAAACCATGTAGCAGAACAGAGCAAACTGTCAGTGACCACAGTACCAACTGTACAGCCTTTCATTGCAGTGCTACTTGCCAGTGAGGATGCCTTGCATGTATAATTGCAAGTTTCTAAATGTATTACTGCCTTTCACAGGGAATTACTACAGAAATGATCCACAACATTTTTCTATATTTCATTTGCAGCAGCTTCTCAAGCTTTTCCCTTTCACTTTGCTGAGGAATTGGAGGAAGCTGTTGGGCTCCCACTGAGAAAAGTGAAGGCACTCATACCCTGGAACTGAACAAGGATATTTGGAATGGCACCTTCAACAGACTCATTAAAGTACTCTTTCTGAACAAGTGCTTGGCATGAAAAGAGGCAAATTTGACCACTATATAATATATACTATAAAATATATGTATATTAAAATATATGAATTCTCTACAAGTGTTTAAATGTACGTGTTTGCAGTCCCCCCCTGCTGCTCACAGCCAGGTGCACAGGGCTGCCATTTCAGTGGCTGCTGGGCACTGTGGAAAGAGAAGAGGCAGAAGTGTAGTCAGGATTGTTGAGAAGGTGAATATTCACTCTGAGTGTCTGTCCTGTAAGTCAGCCTTGGAAAGAATCAAGAAAGCTTAGTAAACATAATTTATCTTTGGAATTATTCTATTTAGTGCACTTCAAATATGTAAGTGCACTAAATAGAAGTGCACTTTTGAAACCACAGGTTTGGATTTGGCCTTTCTAGACCAATTAAATGCATATTATTTATGTATTTAAAGGAATTAAAAGTACTGTAATTGAAGAGGTGGTTCCTTCTCCAACAATGTCAGCCTAATTGGGGATTAAATTTTAGTTTCATTGATGCTCTTCCCCTTTGTTAGTTGAACAGATGAGCACAGATTCCATCTTCCATGCCCTAATCCATGAAGTATTGTTAGTTCATTATCTGGTGGACTAATGAACAACAGACATTTAGTTTTTAGTCACTGCTACTTCATACTTATACTATGTTTCCCAGAAGTGAGCCACTTTATTCTAAACTAGAGTTCTGGAATTTATTATTTTTTCTCCTTGTTTCTGATGACTGCAACTACTTTTCATAGGCAGCCCCATTTCTTTAGTTTGTGCCAGCTATGGAAAAAGGATAATGGGGGTAAAATAAATCACAAACATGACAATGTTTGTAATAGCTGGCATGAATGTCCTTTTGCAAAGCACTGCATTTAGCTCTTTAATTTTTTGCAAAGTGCAGACATAATAGTTTATTGTGTCAGGTCACAGGAAAATTGACTGTCTACTACAAGATGAGAGGCACCACAGAACAGACATGGGAGCAGCAGCACAATAACTGCTGGAACATGATGGGAGCACACATGGAACTGCTGCCTGTGCTTTGCTGAGCCAGCAGCTCAATGAACCCTGTGCCCCAGGAACTGCACACCAAAGGTTTTGGTGCTTAACTTCTATTCTTTTCATAGCCTTTTCTACTCAAAGAGATCTTTTACCAATGAAAATAGAATGGTTTTGCACTTGGCATGGGCTACCCAGGGGAGGGCAAAGATGCCCCATTGGCTTTCACCATGTGTGACACTCTCACAGGGGATGAGGCAGCTCCCCTGGGGATGGGGGATGATACAACTCCCCTGGGGATGGTACAGCTCCCCTGAGGGTGATACAGCTCCCCTGAGGGTGATACAGCTCCCCTGGGGGTGATACAGCTCTCTTGGGGATGGTACAGCTCCCCTGGGGATGGTACAGCTCCCCTGAGGGTGATACAGCTCCCTGAGGGTGATACAGCTCCCCTGAGGGTGATACAGCTCCCCTGAGTGTGAGGCAGCTCCCATGGGGATGATACAGCTCTCCTGAGGGTGATACAGCTCCCATGGGGATGGTACAGCTCCCATGGGGATGGTACAGCTCTCCTGAGGGTGATACAGCTCCCTGAGGGTGAGGCAGCTCCCCTGAGGATGGTACAGCTCCCATGGGGATGATACAGCTCCCCTGGGGGTGATACAGCTCTCTTGGGGATGGTACAGCTCCCTGAGGGTGATACAGCTCCCTGAGGGTGATACAGCTCCCTGAAGGTGATACAGCTCCCCTGGGGATGGTACAGCGCCCCTGGGGATGAGGCAGCTCCCCTGGGGATGGTACAGCTCCCCTGAGTGTGAGGCAGCTCCCCTGAGCTCCCAGGGAGGGGCAGGAGGAGGGGGTGACATCAACTCCCACCACCCCTGGAGGGCTGCACTGCCAGGGCCAGATACACCCCCCATGCTGTCCCCCCTGGAGGGACTGAATATCATCAACCACCTCCTCCAGAACCCTCTTTGTAACCCAGTAAAGGCTTTTTAACTGAGCTGACAGCACAGTCACTCGCTGCAAGGAAGCTTAGAATCCAGTATTGAAAATTTGTTATCACACTTGATTTTATTCTTACACTCATTTATGTTAGATACAGAATGACTACCTGGTCTGCAGTGTTTTGTACTCCTTTATTATTCAGATGTATGATTTGGGCAGAGTAAGTATTTTTATTTCCCTTGCATTTACTATCAGCTGCTTGTAGAGTAATTAATTAAAATAAACTAGTAAAAGTAAAATTTCATTAATGAAATGGAGAGGACAGGACACACTTATATTTAGATTCATGTCTGCCTGCATCAAAACCAAAACCCACCTATTTATAGCTGTGCACCAGTTCAAATCCTTAGAAACTGAATTTTGACTGATACTGGCACAGAACACAGAGCTGGAATCACATCCTTGTGCATCCCACGGGGTTCACCATCTCAAAGGGAGGAAACAGAGGGAGCATCCAGCCCTGAGAGTCTTCTCCAAGAAGATTCCCATCACACCTGTGAGAGAATTAAACTAAAAATGTCAACTGCATGGTTAACATTGATATTGATCTTTTTTCACTAAGGAAAGCGGTGGGCAGATGTCTATAAAATATGTCTAGGCTTAATCTAGTTGGCCACTGGATGTCACTGATGGCCTCACAAATACAATGGTAGCATGTAAAAAAAATAAAATACATGAGCAGGTATTAAAAGCAAACCCTGTACATCACCCATATATTTGAAGGGGAAATTAGGAGTGTCTCAGCAGCTTTGAAAGGTGTCACTACTGGAGTTTTTAGGTTCTCAATGAAAATGTGTTCAAAACTCTCTCACTCTGGTGAGAATATTTCTTTATGTGGTAACAAAATAAAGTACTCACAGTTTTCATAAAGTGAAGCAGAACCTCATTATGATCTCAGACAGCCAAACTTGTGAGAGATGAATGGTACCTGAAATTCACCCAGGCTGAGGTCAAGCATTCTGAAGAGTTTAAAGTGAATCAAATTTTTTCTTCTGATTTAGTTCTCTTCTTCCTCCTTGTATATCCCCTTTAACCCGAAATGGGAACTGCTGATCTGTCAAAAAGGAAGCACATTTGAACAATTTCTGAGCCAGCCTGGAGCAGGAAGTACCAAAGGTTTGGTTTTGTTGGTGTGGGAGTTTGGATAACTCAGAAAATCCTCTGGCTTTTGGGTGCTCACCCACACTGACAGGAACTCGTGCATTTGGGGACATTTGCCGGTTGTCACTACCTTTAGCTAATGTCCCCTCAGTTGGTAGGATAGAAAATTGCCTTTGTTTTGGTAGGTGAAAGTATGATGGTGTCTAATGCCTTCATCCCCTGGGGTGAGGAAAAGAATTGCCCAAAATGAAGCTCAGACTTGTGCTCTCTACAGTGTCTTCCCAATTGCTAAACATCTGCTGGGCCTGGTGGTAACTAAAACTCTGGAAGGAGCATTTCTGGAAAGAGCAAATATGATTGTTATATCCCTGCATTTTCTGGGATAAAAGTTAAATGAGGTTGCATGAGACTGAGAACTGAGTAACTTCTCCTGGAATGCCTCAGCAAAAACACAAGTGGAAACTGCTAATGGAGACTAATTGAAAAAAAATTTATTAAACATCTGAACACATCCAGTGTTGGCCAAGTTATTTTGAGAGGACAACACAGCCACAGGCTGAGCTGAGTTCCTAGCAGTACTAGAAAGACAAGTCTCCTGAATGCACTCTGAAGAGCTAGAAGGCTGCAGAAACCAAAATTTCAGGGGTTAATTTTCATACTAAGCTCACATTTAGAAAAACATGAAACAGATGTTCATATCAAAATCTGGTATTTTTCCGTAAGAGCCTAACATGAAAAAGAAGTGAAGTTAAAGCATGCATGTTAATAGCTCCTTTCAAATAGTTTAGTCTTTTTCGAATGCATAGATGTTCAGAAAATCTCAGTCTAAGCAATTCTGGGTAACATAAAAAAAAGTCTCTGCTGACTTAAGCTAACAGAGTGACTGCTTTATCTCAACAGGAAAGAACTTTCCTCTTGGGGTCCTCTGTCTCACCATGGAATTCTTGTGTTGAATTAACTTATTAATGGGTGTGTATATATGTCTGTATATAGGGATGCCACGTGGCAAAGAGGCAACCTGCACAGGGAGATATGACCATGCTGAGCCTGCCCCCAGAAAGAACAATCCACACTGGAGTTAGAATGGTCCTTTGCCAGGTCCCTCCATGATCAAAGCTGCAGCAATAGTCAGACATGACACCATGAATGAGAAATGTAGCACAAATAACACAGAATCAGTGGTGTATTGTGCTTAGCATTTTCCCAGCAATTTGCTGTATTAGTTCTTTGGCCATCTGACACCTGGGCAGTCCCTGGATCATGGCAGGCTCTGCAGCTGCTCTGTTTGCTGTAGCTCACCAGACTTTGGATGCAACTCCAGTGCTACATGTGTGAATCCCTGTCAGTTTGTCCAGCTGACTTCCAGATAGACACTGTAGCAGATCAGAGCTGCTATTTTTGTAAATCGAGATAAAAGAAGAAAAAAATGCAAATACTTTTGGGTAAAGTCAGCTTCACTGACACTAGCAGCTTTGTGAATGATACTGAAGATACTGCTTGTACAGGCATGTTTTTGTCAGTCTGCTCAGAACAGCTCTAGTTTAATCTAACTGCACTTCAGCACTTCTGCTGCCTGCAATTCCTTATCCAGAACATTTTTACCAGCTGTGTTGACTGGCTCTTTCACAGATTCTTGACATTTTGTCTCAAGGCTATGCAGATTTCACTCCATGAAGGACTTTCATGTTAAAAACTCCAAAAGGCAGAGGCTGATCAGAGATCCAGCAAGAGCTACCCTGTGCCATTGAGAGCAAGGGGATCGTGCCATACACAGCTCTTATTTCTCTCCCTGCCACTTCACAGGACTGGCCAGGTTTTGGTACCCTTTTATGGATCTTTACAAAGATAGTTCCAAAGATCTTCACAAAAATAGTTCCACTATTTTTGCAATGTAGGACACCAAGATTGTACCTGGTATTTCAAATATAAGCACAGGGTAGTTCTCAGTTTTGTTTTCCTTTCCTAATAATTCCTTATGGTCTGGCTTGCTGTGAACTGGTGTTCTCCTGAACACATCTGTTATGGCCCCAGATCTCATTCCTTGGGAGTGCTGGTGAGAGCCTCACTGTCCCTCTTCTGCTCTCTGTGGGACTGTGTGCTCATTGCCATACAATTCCTCTGCAAATGCTTTTATTTTTCATAACCTGTATCAGCAGCAAGTGTTGCCAGCTCATTTGTTGTCCCCTTTCCAATTTACAGTGGTTGCAAAGCCAATTTTCATTAGTTAGGGCCTTTAACTATCCCTGGCATTTTGCTCAGGAGCTGCAGGAGGTTTTAGTAGTAAAAAGTCGGCAGACTCAGGTTGATCCCTCTGGCATGATGGTTATATATGGTCCAGAGTGGGGTCAGCGAACTATTTAGGACATGAGAAGCAGGGAAATGCTCATGTCTGTCCTAAACCACCACAAGGGCACTGGATTGCTGCAGATGAGAGGTTGAATGGGGGTGGGAAGGAGAACAATTTCCCGTGGTTATGAAGCCCTTGTGTTTATAAGTGACTCAGTCTGAATAACATCACTCAAGATGCTCCAAGAGCTGTGCCAGGACACACCTTAGATAAGTTAGAGAGACACTTGTTCAAAATTCCTGGCATTGGGTTGTGGCAGGAGCAGCCCAGGAAATGTGAGCTCAGGTCGGGTTTGCTGCAGAAGTGTTACCCCAGCTGGAAGGACAAAAATGATGGCAGTGTGGGCATTTGATAACCCAGTGAAAGATGCCACCTCAAGCAGTGAGGTGACAGGATGCGTGCACAGAGAGGCTGGAAAAATTGAAATAGTTGGACAACGGGGAAGGAGAAAGGCCCAGGTACAGTCTTTGGAATGATTAGCTGACTTTAAGAACAGTTTCATTCATTTTATGCTACAAATTGATATTGCTTATGTAGGACTAAAGCACATCTCACATACTTTGCTGTGGAACTGAAGACTGAAGCAACTAGGTAGGTATTTATAAAGCAGGATTTTCCTACTGAAAGGAAGAAAAAAACCCAGCCAGCTGATGTTCTCTGACACTGACTAATAATCTTTTATTAATCTTATGGAGAACTGTCCAAACATAGCTGAGCTTTGAAAGAGTAAAGCCAAGTGCAAGAGACACCACAATGGTTTTGGGACAGTCATGGATCTGGCTGGAGCACCTCTGCTTGCCCCTGCTCCCATTGCTATTCCTAATATCCCGAATCAAGTATCAAGCCAGGACTTTAATCTGAATAAGGCTGTTAATAAGAATAATAATAATAAGCCTGTTATAAGTCCCAGCCCTGGATATAAGCCAGATTTCCACTACAAACTACAGTATCAGTTGATGAGTATTATCCCTTGTTGTGTCAGCAGAAGTCCTCCTGTGGACTTAGTTATGACAAAACTCTGTATTCACCAGGGCAGCTTATTTCCCCCATATTACGCAGCAGAAGTTCAGTTTTGCCAAAATAAACATCCCTGTGCCAGGAGCTGGGACAGTGCTCCAGAAAGGGCTGCCCTGGGAGCTGCACTCTGCTGTGGCCCAGGTTTAGGCACAGGGAGATTGGGGGATCCTGCCCCAGCACAGATAAGAACATGAGGCATAAGTTCAGACAGAGAGAGACTGGGAAATGTCCCAATTCCTAACATTACTGTCTCCTAGCCTTAGCAGCAATGAGCTATTGGCAACTTGAGACAAGCTGCCTCATGCAGAGCAGCTACAGGCCAAGGGAAGCTAACTATTTCTGTCGTGTTTAATTTGACCACTTAAACAGTTAATCCCTTTGCAATGTCATTTTTTGGCATACAGACCACATCTGTCTGTTTCTGAAAAGATCTTCTTACTACTACAGCTTTTTAATATATGAAACAGTTTGCATCAGATTTCAGAGCCTCAGCAGTAGCAGGCACTGTAGGCACCCACACAGACAGACACACGGACATGTGCACCCAAAGATGCACAGTTCCTCCAACCATCTCTGCTCTCTCCTTGAACCTCCTGGTTCTCTGTAATGCCTGGCTTCCCCTCTTTGTTCCCCATCAGAAACAAAACATAACATGCCCCACACAAGTTGTAGTCCTGTGTGTTGAGGCTTTATGTACAAAATCCAAGGTGTAACAGATTAGCTTTGATATTTTATATTTGCACAGCTTTTTTGTTTTCTGTTCACTACCTTTTCAAGTGTGTTTAGCACAGGCTCTGCTTTGCTTTGAGCCCATCCTTACTTGCAGATGTTGCACATACTGGAGAGAGACCAGTGAAGCACCACAGAGATTAGTAAGGGGCTGGAGCACCTCTTATATGAGGAAAGACTGAGCAATATCATCAATAATAAATCATCATTGATGTACCCTCAGTAAACCTCTGAAGGGTGGGTTAGAGAAGATCCAGGGGTGCCCAGGGACAGGACAGGCAGTGGACACAAACTGAGCACAGGAGGGTCAGACACCTTTCCTGTGAGTTCTACCAAGCACAAGCACAGGCTGGACAGAGAGGTTGTAGAGTCTCCATCCCTTGAGGAGTTCCAAAGCCATCTGGACGTGGTTTGAGGTAACTGGCCCTCAGTTGCTCTGCTTGAGCAAGGGGATTGGGTGAAATGGCCTCCGCACTCCCTTCCCGCCTCAACCATTCTGTGATTCTTGAAATAAGACAGTGGTCAGCTCTTGCATTAGGTTCAGCAGGAGATAGGTTTAGGAAATGAGTTTTTCTCCTCATTTTGTAAGAGGTTTGTGACAACTGCAGGGCACACTGAAATAATTTAAATTTTGATGCAACAGATGCTGGAGTAGAAACTATATAAGAAAATGACTTTCATGATTAATATCAACATGCAGAACCTTGAAGAAGCAGCATCTGTGACTAGAAAAACAGGCAAGAACAGCAGTGGATTTCTCTTCCATGATTCCTCTATTTATTCCTTCATGAAAGTGATGAAATGTCAGCTGTTTTTCCACGTGTGAGAAGATCTTGCACAGAGGACTCGTGTCTAAGGACATACACGTGGTGTTTTTACAGCAAAAATAATGTTGTTTTGCAATGCATAGGTATATAGTATTTTTATTAGGGCTGAGAGAACTTTAGAAAAACAGCTGAGAAGACATGCATGTGTCTTTTTTTCTCCCTTCTTTTCTAAAGAGTTTAATTTAATTTTAATCCATTCGGAAATAAGAACAGAATAAAGAAAGGGAAAGGGAAAAGAATGTAGACAAAGAGGGGAATGAAAATTGAGTATAATTTAAATAGGAAAACTGAGTTTCCCCTGCACCTTGGATTTATTGTGAGAAGACTTGTCTTTCCAAAAATCTGATTTTTTTAAGTACATAGAAGTAATGGGCCATGGGAAGGTTATGAAGTAACAGAGTAGCTAGAGTTGTCTGAAAAGACGTTTAATTTGGAGCTTGCCAGATACCCTTCTGGCAACTTAGTATTAAGGTTTTTATATACTGTGGGGTGTATCTTGTTCCCTGGGTCAAATTTGGGTGCATTCTTTTGGTGGAATCCATTCTGTGGCAGCTGAGACACATTATTCTCTGGCTATGTCTTGTGAAAGTAAAAGAAGCAGGCAAAAAGAGATGTTTTGAGATAAAATCTGAATGGAGATACTGGATTTTAGACAGCAAGTACAGAAACCTGCTTTCAAGGGTTAGAGAAGAACACTTAAAATGAGCAAATCTGAAAGGGAGAAAAATTATTATGATATTGTTATTAAACTGTTATTATAACAGAAAAGAGTTATTAAACTTACACCAGTTGCTTTACTTTCTAAATGAACATATGGTAAAATTTCTTTATATTTCATGTCCCCAGTGGCAGTACCACAATATTTAAGTATTTATATATATCTTATAAATGAGTTATATTTGATATATCATTTACTGATCTATGTTGATTCATAGTTTGGGACCTAGTAAGTAAAAAAGAAATTCTTTACAGATTGACTTAAATTATTTTATTCCCAACTTCTTAATATGTTAGCTGTGTATTCTGATTCTAGTCACTTGATGGTTTCTATTAAACACTGAATAAAAACTCTCTAGGAAAGCTATTTAGAACTGCATGACTTATTCAGTGTGAGGCATCTGCAGATGATTGATTAGAAAAAAACTTTACAGGCTAAGGAAAACTTTGGACGAAGGAAGAATTTTTAAATAATTTCATCACTGAACATACAGTGACAAAATCATTGGATTCTCTGAGAAATCATTGGATGTCAGTGAAAATGCTTGTATGTGAAGCTTAGTCTTTATTACACATTTGTTTCATAAATTAGAAAAAAGATCTAAGGTAAATGTTCAGCTCATCTGGTTTGTAACAGAAACCATGACCATGGTGGATAGGTACAAAGATGAGCTCATTCAAGAGCTCTTCTGAAATGGTAATTTATCATCTAGGTAATTTTAAAAGTTCTTCATGTCATTGCAAGTGTGGCAGATACAAGCTTTTTAAAAGATATTTTTTTGTAATCCCTTGCTAAGCTGGTGCTTAGAAAGAAGATTTCACTAATAACAATCTTGTAAATACTGGGTAAATTTTTTCAATGTAAAAGTCTGTACTGAAATGTATACCACAAAATTGTCTCTTCTTCCACTAAACAAGGATGACTTCCAGTATCATTAGCAATTGTTCCTGAGAAGATTCTGTTTCGGATTATATTATATATACAATGGGAATTCAGTTGAGGTTTCCCAAGTTTACTAGTTCCATTCCCATGAGCTAACAGACAGTAGATCAAGTGCTTTCCAGTCAAGTATTCCCATGGCAAATATCCACCAGTGTCCCTTTCATCTGATGCAATGGCATAGTGCCCATTCTTCTGCTTCATCACTCTCTTTCAGTGCTGCAGTGTTCCAGGAAAGGGCCATATCATGTACGAGACTATGCAGGAGACATTAGGCCTAATCTTCAAAACCTTATGGTTCTGTTTCGGGTTTTGCTGACCACTGGAAACAATTACAGCACAGACAGCACGTGGGAATGTCTGACAGCTTCTTCAGACCCTTTGCACTCAATCACTTGGTGAGTCTTTAGGTTTTTGATTATTGCAATCACAGTCCAAAGCCTGTGTTTGCATCAATGTCCTGGAAATGAGCAAGAGCACACAACAGGTGGTCAAGGTGACTGTCACTGGCCATGTATAAAATAGGTAAAATAGACTGTTAAACAGACATTTTCTTATTTCTGTCATTATGCCAAGAAATCCATTAGCAGCCACTGACACCTACTCATCTGCATTTTTTGTGCTTGCCAGTGCTGAAAGCTCATAGCCCTCATGATGGTTATAGTTATCACATCTTTATAAGCATAACCAGAAAAGTTTACTTGCTCCTGGGAAAACTTCTCATAATCCTGGCTCTCACTTAACATTTTTCAAAACAAGATCTGGGCATCCATAGAAAGTAGAAAAATAGATGGATTTGGTGACTTTATATTCAGTACTTCCAACAGGCACCATACTGTTAATTCTAGAGAAGCAGAATCTGTGCAGAAGAAGTGTTCACCAGTAAGCAGGAGCTGGGTTCAGGAATGTACAAATGCCATGAGAAAGGCTTGTCTGTTCAGAGAATTCAGGAACTTCTGAAGGATCTTCAGGACCTTCATTTGGAGAAGAAAGTTGGGAGGCTGTGGAAGTGAGAGACAAGAGAACTGAGCAGTATGAAAGAGGATTGAGGAAACCCAGCTAGACAGGAGATCAAAGCTGATGGAGAGACAAAAAATTTACAGGCAATTTCTCACAGGAGAAAAATAAATATAAATTAGGAGGACAGCACTTGTTTCCCAGACTGCCTGGAAACAAGATATTGGAGTTTCTACCCCATAGAAGTAGATACTGAAACTCAATGAAGTGTGCTGTTGTTGGCATGGCTCAGGAAAAAAGCTTGTGAGGGTTGGGTACTTTCAGCCTTTAGCTGCCTTTTTTAGTGGAAAAGACAAAAAAGATCTTCAGGGATGTTTCTTTGCTTTTTCTCATTGAAAAGGGTAAGAAACAGCATGTGAATATGGAGAAATGGAGCTAATTTTTAAAGCTGAGCACATAGTGACCAGATACTACGATTCTACCTAAAATAAGATATAAAGAAGATTAATATCTAACTGATTTCATAAGTCACAATCTGTATGTGCTTTTTCCATGGTGTTTCTCATGTCCTGGGTATTGGAGATGTTTTATGTCTTGTGAGACTGGCAGGATAGAATTAAGTGAGACCAGCAATGTGGTAGCAAAACAGGATAAATGCTGAACAGAAGAGAAGTTTCCAAATTAATTAAAAGGTGTAGCTGTAAAAGTACAAAAAGTTCACCTTTTAAAGGTTTGGCCTCTGTTTATTTTTTAATAAACAATCTAAAATGTCAGTGCTTGCTGGGACTTTTGAAAGTATCTTTGTTCTAAAGTGGCATGAAATTCAAAAAAACTCAGATGTTCTGCAGACGTTTCTATTGATGGCTCTGCTTTAGGCTTTGACCTCATATAGATTTCATGCAACAGTTCTGTCCCACTCTAATTGACATATAAGAAGGCAAAAGCAAAGAAACATCAAAACCTCTGAATTTCTTAAATTATAAAAAAAAAAATTCGATTTCATTGGAACTTTTTGTTCAAAGGTAGTTTGGTTTTCATGTTCCCTGAATCAAAGAAAATTTCTTCGGATGCACTTTAAAAGAATTAGTCTAATCAGACTGCATTCTGTACCTTTGATCTGGTGTGCCTGTGTCTGCTTTCTTAAAATACCTCATGTATAGAGACCTTTTGATGATTTGAGAGTTTTCCTTGAAATAACAAACATATACAGCAAAATAAATGCGAAACCCTGTTCTCTTTGAGCATGGACATTGAATGAGACAAAGAAAAGGTCTGCCTTGTTTGTAAATAGTATCTCCAGAAGGATTCAGAAAACCAGTGCCTCGCTATAACTTGCCCAAGCCTCTCCCTACATTATTCCTTTATAAAAGTAGTAGAATTTTGCACCCAGTCTCTTAGCACCCCTTTCTGTGAAAGGTTCTAGGTACTCCTGTTAAACTCAGCAGAGGCACTGGTTTAATGTATAACTCTGCGCAAAAATGAAGAAGAAAGAATAAAACAAGGTTGGCCAAACTCTGTAAGTAATATAATCTTTCTTTTGAATTGTGAATGATGATCCATTCTTGGCTCAGGAATAATATAAATACACATTCCTCAGAGGAGAGATGAAGGATTGACGTGGATTTTTCAAGGTTTCTTCTTGCAAAGAGGACACCTTGTTGAAAATGGATGACATAAATTACAGTGGGTAGGTGTGCATTCTATTTCTATTACTTAAATTCATGAACAGTGACTGCTGTTTGCAGAAAAAAAAAAAAGATGGCAGGTCTTCAGGCACTGAATTCATGCACTGTTTATAATTACTTACACACAGTAGTTATTGACGTGCTGCTACATCACTTTTCTCTTGAGTTCAGCATAACCTAACCAGCACTGCACCCTCCCCAAATTGCCACACACCCAGGCATCTCTCTGCTTTAGAAATGGGGGTTTTCAGTCCCATTGCTGAAGGCTTTGGAGCCAGTGCTCCTCTTGCATTGGCCCAATTGCTTTGGTGTGTTTAATATCTAAAGGTCCAGACTGCTCAGTCAGTTATGGCACTGTCATTTTATAATTTAGATAGGGTAAGAAATGTAATGAGAAATGCAAAATCAGAAGTCACTTAAACATCTCTAATTGCTGTTATTTCTTTATTTCTCTTGGAAGTTCTTTGCGTTTAGAAAGCCAAGGTGCTTCCTCTTCTGTTCCTTGCTAAGCTTCCCCTTCAGAGCCTGGCATGACTCCTTTACTTTGAGGCTTTTCTTCCTGCTTCACTTTTTGTCTCCTGTCATACTGCTCTCTCTGTTTCTCTTCCTTCTTCTTTTTTTTTTTTTTTAATGGTGAGAGATTCTTTCATTTTGAACTGCCTCAGCCTCTCTGTGAAAGGATCAAAGCTTCACACTTTGCTCCGTCTCCCTTTGCTCCTTTGCCTCCCCTCACTTTCTTTCCACCCTTCTGCTCTTTCAGAGTTCAGACATGAAAAAAAATTGTTTTGTCCAAAGTGGAGCAAACTTTGCATAAGGAAATTCTCTTCAAATGGATGATTAACAAAGTTGAATGGCTCTCAAGTATTAATCCTATGCCAAGCATCAGAATTTCTTCTGTCACCACCTTTAGGTTTTAATTCAAAGTAAAAACAAATACAAATGAGACACTAATAAAGTCCTAGTTTCTGAAAGGAACATTTGATCTGACATGAATATAATATGAAACCAAGTACTTAAATTATACATGGAAAGACACACTGAATCATAAGGCATGTGACAGTTTTAAGCCCTGTGAATCTTTTCACCTGCATCTCTCCTGCATGTTTGTACATCATTTACTGCCTTTTTTCCTCTGGAGTATGCAAGTAGGATAGCATGTTTTACCAAAATGGGATCTTGAAAGAAAACATAATTGCATCTATATGGGTTTTCCAGTAGGAATTCAGACATTCCTTGGCTAATAAACTTATTTACCACAAGTGGTAATGTGCAGGTGTGCATTCTTAAACAAGCAAACATCAGTTTAAAATGAGTTACACAAAACCTGTGAATACAAGATGAATCTTGCATACTGTGAACTTTCATATTGCTTTCTTTTATTGTTCTTTGTATCTTCTTGAGTGGAAAGAAACTTAATTAAAATCATAAAGAAGCATTGCAACAAAGCAAACTCATTCCTGTGGCTCTTTGGCCACCTTACTGTGCCTGAGATAAAAGGTTCTCCAAGATGATTTGGTACATACTCAACCTTATTGGTGGTTGATTGTCTTCCATACCCAAACTGTCTTGTCATTTGTACTTCTATTTGAAGTAGCTTTTTAGAAAGATGAGTCTGCCTTTTGATATCTATTTTTTGGATGTCATCTGACTGGAGACCAAAGCCAAGCCCTGCATTTAGCTGGCTCCATGTCACCACACCATGAGAAATCCCATGGTGACCCCAATGCAAAGAAGAGGCCACACTGCAGCAAGGATGTTGCTGAGAGGGTGACAGATTTCCACAACTCCACTTTCCTTTGTCTCAGAATGTCTCTCCCGGCCATAGCAGCTGCAATGCCACGTATCAGTCATGGTTTGCCCTGTCCCTTCCCTCCACAGGGTAACTCAGCTTTAGAAAACCTCCTCACCAAATCACACCCCACTCAGTGTCCCTAGGGTGGGACTTGCCTCACCCACGTGGCCCTGCACTCCTGCTACCCTCCCTGAACCTCTGAAAGGCCATGCCAGGGCAGCCCAGGGGCTGTGAACTCCATTTTGTACCATTTCCTCATATTGCAGGGTTTATCCCCACTCCAATGTCCCAATCTCAGCCAAACACGTGTGAACACAGATGTGAGGTCAGGAGGAGCCCTGCACTCTGTGGGAAGGTGGGGGGGCCCTGCAGCTCCCAGCACAAGGCTCCATCTGCAGCCCTCTCTCCCAAGGCAATCCCAGTGGGCAGAACAAAGGCAGACCTCGCAGGTGGCAGCATCTTCCACTTGTAATTCCATTTTCTGTTTAAGAACATGTAATGTCCTGGGTTAGAAGCATGCATGAAAGTCAACAGGAAGGAAACTAATGGATAAACTCATCAGAGAGGGCAGTAAACAATCCCAAATGTAGCTCTGCTTCCAGCCCCCACACTGCATCCATCTTAGCATTCCTCTGCACCAGTGGGAGATCTCACAAATGTAAGGGAAAATAAGGAGTAGATTTTAAATGCTTGTGTGAGATTTCAGTTTCCTGGAACCTGTTTATCTAAACCAAAGCAAACATTATCTTCGGTGACTCTGCTTGTGACTTATTTCCCATGCACACCATAGATTAGTAAAGCCAGCATTTGGATTTGTTGACATTTAATAAAAGCTAGACACTCCAGGGGAAAATAAATAGTTTTTGTTCTGTAGCCATAGCTGGATTTCCTTTTGGTTGGAATCTTAGCTGGGTGCTCATAGCATTTATATGCAATTAGAATCAAACACAGCCAAGAAAATTGGAATCAAGACACAGGTTTGTATCTGGGCATGGAGATCATCACTCTATCATGTTCTCACATGCCATCAGGAGAAGAAAATATATTCATATTAATTTTGCTCATATTAAAGTCTTTAGGAAATCTGGCAAAAAAATAGATTTGCATGAGTAATCAGAACAGTCATTTGGAGGTTTAGAAATTGAATCATTGACTTAATCCATATGTTTTAGCTCAGATCTCTGAAACGTACTATGCTTGTTCTCAGATGAAAATAGAACAGTTTTAAGGAAGTCAACTGTACAAAAATATAGATATGGTCAACTTTGGACTGTCTAATATGAAATATGAAACAAAATAGGTCTACTAGCAACATTTGAAAGACAAGGTATTTATTGTGAGGCTAAGCTAATGCTATTCTCTTGAAATTTTATTTACATTTCATAAAACATGGCATAACCCTTGGGATCTAATTCTCCAGTATATTATTGGTGGGAGAATATCTACATGCTGGCATCACCACTCTACCTGAGTTTGTATTCAGCATTGTGAGTGCTTAGGAAAATGACACTTAAGAAGGCTGTAATAGCCATTAGCAAGTCCTTCCACAGCTTTCAGGTCTGGCCAAACAGAAGTGTTAAAACACATTTTCACCTAAGAGCATTCCTATTGATCACTTAAATGGCATCAGGAGCCATAATACAGGAAATGAAATTATTCTAAAGTATGCCTTTAAAAGTAAGCATTTTATGGGCATTTAATACATTAGATACATACATGCATGCACACATATAAACTTTTCATATTTAATGCTAATTTTAGAAACACCAGGTAGAAAATGTCTTCCCTTTTAAATGATTTATAAAGTTCATGTGCCAAGTAATCTTTAAAGTATGCGTGTTAAACTGAAAATGTATGTTATACTTTACTTGAACCAAAGAGTTCCTAGTGTTACTTCTTGCTTTATCAAAACTTGAGAACTTTTCTCAGACTTGTGTTTTATTTTAATCATAAGATTTTTTCATTTCCATTATCCTGTGATCTGCTGCAAACAACCAAGTCTACTTACTGCTGCTGAAATAGGCTGCTCTTACATGAAAGGCCAGTGCCGGTAGTGAACTGGAAATGAAAGGTTTGTTCCAATAATAAGAAAACCTTTTTCTCAGAACTACTTTTTTCTACTGTCTCATAGTGATGGAAAGATCAAACACTATTTTAAACACAGTAGTTCTATACTTCAGCAACAAAATGCTTCTTTATAATGTGCAACCAAAAAAAAAAAGTCTGTTGTTCAACAGTCTTTCTGAAAATGATTCGGCTTCTTCTCTCATCCCTGTGCATAATGAACTCCAAATCTGTGCCTTATTTCTTTGTAGCTGCACATGCAGCCTCCCCCACACGTGTTCCCACCATCAGACATTGAAGTCCTAGGCTAATAGCAGATCCATGGTGCTAGTACATGTTTCCCTGGGATTTGGGAAAAGCCTTTAAATAGATTTTTATTGGTTTGAAAGAACAAGGTTATTTTGTGTTAATAATGGGCATGCATTAGGCTTTAGATAATTGCTTTATGTAACTTAAAGTTTTGCCTTTCAGCTAAATAAACACTGTATGTGTTCACAGGTGTATTGTCCTCCGGGGCATTCTGCTTTTCAGGGTGGCAGCTGCTGCCAAGGTGTTGCTGATACAGCTCTGTGTATAATTTATTGGAAACAGGTGCTGGCTTATGATGAAGATAGACAGGAAACTAAAGCAGACAACATGTTTAACCACCATTAAAAAAGTTCAGGTTCAGAAAGACAATGTGTCTGAGATGTTTGGTTGATGTTGCCAGCATCTCAGTGAGAGTTTCCAAGCTCCCAGAAATCCCCATAAGGAACAGATTGTCCAGGAACTGCAGGAATTGCACTCTAACGAGCATTGCATGCGATGGCGCCAGTGCTGGTTGATTACACAAATCCTGTCATTTGCAACTAACAAAAATTATGGAATGTGTTCCCAGGCTGATGCTAAAAATGACTTTGAAATGAGGTTAATATCTAGGGCTCTTGAGATGGGGATGCTGTGTGGGACAGAACACTGATGTGGGCACAGGGACATTTGGGCCTTTGCAGGATTCTAAAATATTTTTGCCCACTCTTTACTGGGTGAGGACTGTAACAAATGACTGGGGAGCACAAATATGTTAAAGCAAAAGTGAAAATCTGATACAAATATACAGAGAAAGGGCACTTCAGAGGAGAGTTCCTGTGCCACCAGTAGCTGACCCCAAGCTCATGCACTGAATAAGGCAGATGGATGGGGATTGTTGTGGGAGCTGCTGCTTCAGTCCATCAACACAGCACAGAGAGGGAGCAGCAGAGCAGAGAACAGATCCAGCACTCATGGGAATAGGTGGAAAGCCTTCTTTTGGCCTCAGTGGGCTTTGGATTAGATCCCAGGAGAAAAAAAATGAATTTCTTTATTTTCTGAGGCCAAGTTAAACCATTAAAATTATTTAAACGTAGATTTTTTTTCTCCCCTCTTCTTACTTCCCTTTGCTTTTATTGCAGCTTTAAACTTTTTTTTTTCTTTTTTTTAAATAAGAAACTTTCAATAGGGGTTCATGAGGATGTTTATTCATGGATAGCAGTTTGCACATTTTAGCAAGTAATCTCCAGTTTAATCTCTAGTCTCTATAAGATACATATGTAGTAAATATGCATACTAAATATTTTTAAAAGAAGTTGTTAAAGTGTGTGCACAGTTCTTAAACCTCAAACCTTAAATATCTCAGTGATTTACATTTAAAAAAATACCCAAAGGCATCAGACCACATTATGGACTAATAGCCTGCCAAATTTCATTTTTTTGGAAATGTTTGAGTTACAATATATGAGTGTAAAAAGGCAACTGAAACAACAAAATTTGGTCGAGAAAATATTGACCCCAGGCTGAGACCTTGTACGCCAAAAATGTTGACAAAACTTTATACCAACCCTAGGAGGCATGTCATGTTTAATACTGGCAGTATATGGAAAAAAGTTTGGCAATTTAATGCTTGTAATAATTTAAAAAACTTTTATGCAGTGGGTATAAGCTTTTACATTACCATTCCTAATTTATACCAGCCTTCCTTTTCTTTCCCAAAGAATAAATGAACTACAGTAGTGGGGATAGAGGGGCTTGCAGAGAAATCCCCCAAACATATAAACCAATGAAGCCATTTGCTGTACCCCACCCAAACCCACATACCTGGCTTGGAGTGATCACCCCTTCCATCTGATGGATAATTCCATTTTCATGCCATTTACATTTCTGGATTATTTTTTCACATAAATTTTTCATAGGAAAGCAAATAGTTGAAATGAAAATAAATCTCTTTAAAGGAATATATGTAGAAAATCTTTATTTATATTGAAACTTCTTCAAATAAATATTCCGTTAACAAACTTGTGTAAAGAATGATAATGTTTCATACTTTACCAAGTGATGAAATACAATGCCAGAAAACAAGTGGAAAAATTTGATGATTGATTATTAGGCTCCTTAAGCAAATAAATGTGCACAAGTTAATGATAGTTCCTTGTGATGGGAGTTTCAGTGCATCAATGCTCTGTAAAAAATATATGAATGGCAGGAGCCAACCAACTCTCCACCCTAATGCTTTGCATTTTAGAGGTCTACTCTCCACCACCAAGTTACTTTGAGCAATGTGGTGGTTTGAGCTCCCCCACAGTCACAGATCAGTGATTAAACTGCACTGACAGAGCTGTAAGAGCAGCGTGGAACAGGGGGTGAACAATGCCCCCCAAGGCTGTGCTGAGGTCACACCTCATGCACTCAGCAGGGAGGGATTGTGAGGGAGCTGTGTCACGACCACATCTGAGCAAGTTGTGCCCCAGTGATTACACAATGACTAAAAGGTCCCTGCTTGATTACTAAACAAACAAAACCCAACAAGCCCCACAGGATCAACACTGGCAGCTGAGCAGGGGCAGCACAGCCCTTTTCCCAGGGCTGGCTCCAGTCGTTTCCAAACACACATTCCCGCTTACACACCCAGGTTATGTTCCAGGCAGGTACTGGAAATAATTACAAAAAAGATAATGGAGCCATTAAATATTTCATTATAGCCAATGGCTGTTCTAGGGGACATAAAATCCCACCTGGTGTGGGCTGGGCACACCTGCTGACCTTGCTCCTGCTAGTTCCAAATCAAAGCTAATTGGCAGGAGTATCTTCCAAGGTTATGGAAACCCAGCTTACAGTCCATCAGGACTCAAATTGTGAAGGGAATTTGTTAACCTTCTCTGCCAGGACTGTCCATCCTTCATCTGAAAAGGTTTGGGACCTGGAGCAGTGGGTTGGGGGCACAGAGTCCACGCTGTGATGACCCCTCCTCACATCTTCCTGGGGTTCCTAAGGCTGGGATGGAATTGCTGGGCAGGGCTGGGTGTATGTCAGGTGGCCTCCCTGCTTCTTGGTGTTTTATGATGGGTGACTCGTTCAACGTGGTTGAATATTGCTCATCTGAATGGGCAAGTACAAACCAATTAAGGACTGAAATTCACTTCTCAGCCATCTCAGTACATATCCATGAAGATTTTGGTAACCCTGGATGATGCCATTTTCCAGTGTTGGAGTTGAAAGTTTTGCATGAGGTATTTTATTTAGCATCAGGTTAGATGCATTATATAAAAAATATGAGGTAATCAAAGTGAAAACAGAGCACTTCAGTTCTGACAAAGTGAACTAATTCTGTGAACATGGGTTAGATTGTTTTTCTCTGACAAATTTCTTCATTGAATATTTGGAAATTTGGGAGCTTGTTCCAGTTTGGAACAAAGCCATATTTCAAGATCCTGCATGAGATGGATCTCCTGTGTTTGACAGGGCTCTAATTTTCATCTTTTTCTGCTATGAATGGGAAAAAACCCAAAGGGTAAACAATGGTTCCCCTGCTCCTCTCACTGAGCCTTGTCAAAAGTGGGCTTCACTCAAGTGATAACTGCAGTAAACTTGTGCTTTATACCAATCATTCATATTTTCATGTTCAATAAATGAAATCTTCATGCTCCTTGCACCCTTCCAATGCCTCTGGTATGTAAAATCCAGACCTTACTCATCTTCAGTCCCAGCAGAATGACTGAAGGCAGTTATTTTTTTCCTTCTTCCATCTCCTTTGTTAAACAGGAAGAGTGTACATATAAAATAGAAAAATAAAGGAAAATCAAGAAATAGTGAATCAATAGGTATAGAAGGTATCACTGAGACTATATAAAGGTGCAAAAGGTAAAATTTTTTGATCACTTTGGGCAGGGATGGAGGAGTGTGGCAGAAATACTCGTATACTGACTTGGGTTGTTTCTCTGGAAATGTGCAACATCTTTCTCTTCCTCAGACCTGGTGGAATTCATGCAAATGTCACAAAGCCTGACTGAATGGTGAGAAAATAGTTATGCCTAGAAATGAATGGAAAAATCAGTCTCCCCCAGTGGTACACTGAAAACCTGACAGCAGACAAAGAGCAGGCTCTGGGCAACACAAAGTAAGAGGCATGGACTTCAGACATACTGAATAATACATGTTTATCTTAGAGATCATTCTTAATTTGCTTACTTTGAAGTCTTTTGTCCCATTTGCTGCCCTGCACTGCCATGAAAGCCAGGAGCATCTCTCAGAAGCATGGGTGGCTCTTTGTGATGTGTGAAGCACAGGGAGAGTTTGTTGCTCCATGTAATGGTTAATGCTGTGAAGCAGAAAAATGGAAATGAACTAAGGAGCAGTAGACAAAGAATAACAACCAGCATCTTGTCTCCCTTCACTGGCACTGCAGACACAAAGGGATCTTTGATAGTGCAGGGGTTCCCTATATAAAAATTTTGCATCGCCTCACCTGTAAATGTTGATGTTTCCATTTTCCTTGAGGCAGTTCAGGGCCTGGAAAGGTGACTGCTTCTCTTTTGTGGTTGAGATTTGCACAAGAAGTGCTTCAAAAACTTCTGCTGGATTTGTTAGTCAATTCAGGAAGGGGATGTTGGATTCTGAGGAACAGAAAGCAGAGAAGAAACTTCATTAAAATATGCATTTCTATTTCAAATTCTAATCACTTCTTATATTTATGTATTTTAAAAATTAAGGCTTGTGGAAAGGAAAATATGTGGTCTTCTCCATCATGACAAAAATACTGAGATCCACCAATTGCCCTTGTACCTCTAAGTGGCCATGAAATCATAAAATGCTGCCTCTGTGTTTTAATAGCAAAAAGGCATTTTGCACTGGGCATGAAGTATGAACAATATTTACTTCTGGATTTGTATGTGCACAGTAACCAGCTACACGTTTGCAACAGCTTGTTTGCCTCAACATGTCTGCAATGTGAAACTTGTGAATTATGCATGTCACTGGTGCCAGCAGTCTTAAAAAGTGATTAAAATTCTGAAGTTTATGTCTCTAGAAATGTATCTGTCCCTAAAAGACCTGCAGAAGAGGCTTAAATCTAAAGAAGATTTCAGGAGATCAGATCTACTGGATTAAATGATTCTGCACCAAATTCAGTGAGTGCATAAACAACACAAAGCTTTTCTGAAGGCAGTGGTCAATATTCCACAGCTTATTCCACAGCTCAGTTTACTTCTCAGAGCTTGAAGAGGAATTCACATTTACTCAAATTGTTCTTCCTTTTCATTTCAATGTCATACTTTTATGGATACACAAAAAACATCCTAATACCTATTTGGAAAAATCTAGTCTTTTGCATTATAACCAAACACATTAAAAGAAATTATCTGTTTAAGACAGGGCTAAGTGGCTGTCATACATGTCAGACACAATCCTACAAACAATTTTCCTAGAATTCCCTTGCGGGCTTCTAGATTATAAATATAGAAATAGGTTTAATTTTTTGGTACTCACCAACTCAGTTTAGAGCTAAGAGAGATGATTCCATTCCATAGGTCCCAGTCAATCTCATCCATACAGAAGTTACAGTGTGTTCTCCAAGAGGGCTAAATTGTCTAGAAGTCAAAACCATCAGGCTTTTGGGGGGATCAATCCTGCTTAACACATGATGTTTTAAGCACTTACAAGAATTACAAAATGGAATAACTTGTTAGAAATGTAACAAAATAAATTGTCTAATTCTTAATCTGCTATGTATAGCATGGGAGGGTATGGAAAGTTCTGTATCACCCCCCATTGACATCATGCCAAATGAGTTTATCTTACGTTATCTTTTTATTATCCTATTTTCTTGGTAAAAGTTGGGCCCTTTAACCAAAAGCGAGGGCAGCAGAGAATGGGAGAAGGCAACTAATTAATGATCCACCTACTTTTCAGGTAGATTTACCTTCTTCTGATTCCATCAAAATGGATTTGTGAATGATTTACTCTGCTTTTTTCTTCAGGTAGGAACAGTAAGGCCAAGTCTATGCCTGTGCTTTGTAGCAAATCAAGCATAACTCCATGCAACCAAGTCCTTGATGGTTTGAATCCAAGAGTAGTGGAGCACAAGGTGGCAAAAGGGTCCAGGGGGGAAGTGCTGATGGTTGGAGCTTTGGCATTTGTGACAGAAACATCACCAGAACATCAGGCAATTGCAATCATCTCAAACTGAGCTCATGGCCAGGGAAGTTCAGAGCTGTACCAACTGCCTTCTGCTCTCCACAGCTCTGATGATCCCTAGCTCTGGATTTCTGCTGAATATAAAGCTACACAATTCTTGTCCTTATTATTGGCTAAGACATTTCTTGGAAACAAAAAATTATTCAGTGTTCAGAAGAGGTCTCCTGCCTGAAAACTTACTTTTTGGGCAGAGTCCACAGAGGTGGCAAAAGATGCTTGAAAACTCCTCTCTGAGTTCTCAGCTGGAGATACACTGGGCTCTTTCTGGCTGATTTGAAAACAGCACAGACCAACCTGAAATTACACCACAGGAATAAAATTCTCCAGGGACTATCCTGCTGACAGATCCATTTCAAAATACTGCAAATTCTGGCTGTGTCCCATCACTCTCCAAAAGCTCAAAAGAGCAGATGTCCTGAAGTGGCTAAAGCAGCATGATGACTCCCCTACACCACAGGATCACCAGATGTCCTCTGCAGGCAGCCTAAAGATTGCTTCTCAGCGCTGGGCCAAAGGAAAAAGCTGGGAATCTGGCACAGCTTTAGAAATTATTTCCCTCCTAAGTGTATCTTGTGGTATTTTCTTTTCTCCAAAAACAGAGTTGTTTGAAAATAAAGGCTTTAAAATATCCAGGCAGAGACGGGTGTGTGGCCTCCCTTTATTTCAACAATCCCCATGGCTGGTTGTTGTACAATGCCAACAAATTTGGTCCCTAAGCTGGAAGGATCCAGTTTTCTCTTGGCTGTCTGGCCCAAATGCCATGAAATCCAGTTAAAAGTGCAAAGACCTTAGAGAAAGGAGGACAATACCTCTAAGCAACACAGTACTGCAGAAAGAAAAGAGTGTGGGGAACAAGTCTCAAAGGAATTCCAAACTAAGTGTAAAGGAGTTGAGACAAAGAGAACAGAAGATGATGCCTGGTGGGTAGTGCAAGATGGTAAAGAAACATCATTTCTGACAGATGTCAGTCCAAAACCTCCAAGAACCTTTGCTGTAGCTGGGCTGTTGGGTCTGGACCTTTCTGTCAGGAGTGTCACTGCTGCCCAGCCCTGCCCCTGTCCAGCCTGGGCTGGGCCAGACCTGCACATACCTGGTGGGGATCAGCTCAGCCCTTCTCCTCCCCTGTCTCATCCAACTTCACTACCAGTCAAATGTTATGTTTAAAGTGTTGAGAAAAAAGTAACCCATGCAAATAATGAAATCCATGAAACCGTGACCAATAAGACAAAAAGTTCAAAATTAGATTTGATGGTTGACAATGAAGTTCCCAAAGTCCTGACAGCTGACAAAAAACAGTACCCACTCATCTTCTCCCACCTTTGTTTAGAATGGATTTGACAATTAGGGGTGATATCCTTTTGTCAAAACAAGCCTTCTGTTAAGTATTTTACAGGCACTCTAGGGATTCTGGCAAAGGGCTCACTTTTTGTACAGTTTATCTAGAGTAGAAATTTCCATTTTATCAGATGATGCTATAAAGTGAGATGAGAAAAAAAAAATAATACTCTTTTGGTTTCCTGATCCAGGAAAATAATGAATCTGCACATGTGATAAAGGGAATCTAAACAGAGAAAAATACTTGAAAATTTAGCTCAATGCTAGAAAATAGTTCTAAATATAAATATAGTTAAATACATGTCTATGCACAGGCTTCTTTTTTAAAGTATAAAAATCTACATTTATATAAATTGCTATCTGCAAGATTCATGTACATGTCTCACAACAAAGTTCAAGAGCACAGGGAATGGCATGCAATACTGAAAGAGGAAAAAGCTGAAACATGAAACTGCCCAGGGTTCCCCAGGTGGCCCATCAGACCAGCATTCAAGGGATACAAATCCAGCACACACAGGCTTAGGACTTTGGAGAGGAAACCTGGTTATGGCAGAAGAAGCACAGCCAGTATGATCCAGATCACCTCCCTTGATGCTTTCTGGACCCCCAGGTGCACACTGTGCTTTGCAGTGCCATGGAGTATTCCTTTCCAGCCAGAATTCTTCCACAGCACCCATATCCTCAGAAACATTGGGAAATGGTCATTGCTTTGGAGCACAACAACGCGCAAACATTTTAATTTAAAAAAAAAGTGATTTTCATGAAAGCAGAAAATTCCAATTGTCTTGACCCCAAGTACCCAATGACACAAAAGGAGCACCAGCACCTCCACCTTACAAATGGTACAGAGTATCTGTGGCTGGTCCTGTCAAAAGGGGAGCATGAGTAGACCTGAAGTCTTTATAGTGGATCAGAGTAACCAATTTTTCACTAAATTAGATTTAAACTGTAATTACATACTTACTCATTTTGCATTTATTTGGAGCAGAAGATTCTTCTAAATATAATACTGATACACAAGATCATCAAAGGAGCAGTATGACTGGCAATAATGTTTTTTTAAAGACAGCAGACGTGTTCTTTGTGTAATAACAGGGCAACATGTATAAATAATTTTAGGTCTGCATAAGATATTGAGGAGGTCAAAGCAATCCTTTTTCCTCTCTGTGACTGGGGTGTGGGTAGGCATTTGAATGAAAGAAAAACTTCCAGCAGAGACAGTCTTTTTTCCTTTACTTACTTGATCCACCCAAGAAGGAATATGGAAGAAAAAGGTCTTAACATAGTTGTCACTTTGAAATGTTCCAGCGTTTTAATTAAGGTCCAGAGTCTGGCAAAATTTGTCAAACTTTCCCTTTGAAAATAAGCTGGGTTTAACCTTCAAGAACGTTTCTCTGGGTTGTTAACACAGTTCTTGTCCAAAGCTGTGCTGAGCAGTGAGGTAGGACGAGGTGTGCTCCACATCCTTTTGAAGTGGCTGGAAAGACTCTCATGGTCCTCAGAGGGCTTTGGCTCCAACTCAAAATTCTAAATTTAGGCTCACTTGTAATTGTCCTTTTTCCTCCAGTAACTGCTCCATAACTGTTTCTATTTGTTTGCTTTTGTAATCAGAGGAGACAGAAAGAACTATTAAAGTTCTCCTTATGATATTCATGCTTATTCCAGAAAAAAATATTTTTTTACCACCTTTTGGTATGCTCATTAGAAGAATGAGAAAAAGATCAGAGGCAAACAAAAGGTGAAGTAAAGCTGCAGATGGGACTCAGTAGCTGATGCAAAAGGAGCAGACATACTCTGAGACAAAACAGATTAAAGAGAGGAGAGATGATGTAATAAAAAAAAATGGGTCAAAATTCAAGATGCCATTTCCTTGGTTAGAGCATTGTTGAAGTCAACAGTCTTGCAAAAGCAGGGTCAGGATGTGACTAAGAGTGAGACTAGTAGACTAGATGGTTAGTCTAGCCTAAACTTTGTCTTCTGAGGGTTTTAAGGACTGATCCCTCTTGGTTTTGTCCATCATGCTTATTCAGTAGTAAAAGTGGAGATGAGATCAGGAGCTGGTGAACTCTGCAGGATCTAGTGGGAAAAAATTTGTGGGAATGGCTACTATTCCTGGAGTTTTCCCTTCTTAACAAATGTTCTCTTTTAAGAATAATGCTTGAAAAGATGTCCTAAGAGACAAGTTAATATTGTGTTTTTCCTTGATGAAACTTTAAAGGTGAGGTCTGCATTCCACAATGTGAGGACAGGAGTTCAGTCCAGGTGGGGAACACGATCTGGCAGCTCAAAGTTACAGGGGAAGGCTTTGGTGCTTGGCTGCACTTGCACCACTATGGCCAGTGCTCTGTATGGGGAAAAACTCCACGGGCTTGGCATACACAGGAGGGGGGAAAGCCCCGGTGGCTGGAGATTCCACAGATAAACCCTCATTTTCTACAAAGGAAAAGCCTTTGGCAATCCAGATAATATTTGAGATTAATTAACAGTTTGTTTAATGAAGCTGCAGCCAGACATCTTTAATCCAAACACCTTTGTAAAGCACATTTATATGCAGAGCCTTGGGCAATTACCAAAAGTACTGCTCCATAATAAGAAAACAAAACTCATTTATGAAATAATATACATGTATTAATACATTAAACCAAAGAATAATATACACTTAGATATAACATAAAAATAACTCTACAAGCCAGACAATTTTGACAAGATCTCCTGGACATTTAAAAAGCACAATAAACATCTGCTTTATTTCTGAATGCAAAACCTTAAAAAGCCCCACTCTCTTGTTAAAAGTCCAGCTCCTTATTTTAATTAAATTACCAGGTGTTTATAAAATATCATTCTCTTGTGAAACTACAGTAAACAGGAGAGATCCAAACCCCTGTAAATTGAGAATGCAGGCTTCAGCTGTCAGGATGTCACTGGGAAGATTCAAGTTGCTTTGTTGCTCTGCATTGGTGTGGTGACAGATGTATACTGACCATTTGAAGGAAAGTGAATGAGTTTAGAAGAACAAGTAGAATTGCTAAACAAATCATGTTTAAACACAGAGAAAAAAGGACAATGGAAAAGGAAAAAGAAAAGAGGAGTTTCAGTAGAGGGTATCTTATTTTATTGTTCTTATTATGTCTTTACTGGAACACACTGGAATAAATGCTCTGGGCTGTAAAATAACACCATTCAGCACAGAATGGATTAAATTCAGTCAGAACATCTTTTCTGATCCTTTGGTTACATTTGAGCAATGTTTGTGATTATGTCTCCCCTTTTTGGGAAAAAACACCAAAACATACCACGAAATTGCTGCATAACATGGAAAACCTTCTCTGGTTTGTATAGATGTACATATACATTTATCAAATAAACAGTGGCACTTTAAATTAGCAGTGAAGGAAATATAGACATGACAAGGAAATCTAAGGAGATACGTGTTGCTAAGAAAAATAGGAAGTCTCTTCAGGAGTGTATTGTCTCTCTTGTAATTCATTAAGATGGTATGAACAGATTACAAGAATTGTTTAAAACAAAAGTGTTATTAATACTATAGATAAGAAAGAAAAAATATATATTGTAAGAGACACATGCAGATACACAAACATACTCTACTGCTTAGTATTTGAAGACATAAAAAGATGATACAAACAATGGCCCAAAGATAATAAATTCCCTTGCATCACATTGTATGAGAAGCCACTGCTAAAATCCTTCTATTAGAGATTAATATTTTTATATCAAAGATTCCATGCACTATAAATCCAAAGGTTGTTAGGGAACAGTACAAATATGCAATGCTGCCAGAAGCCAAAGTGAGGAAGCAGAAGGATCACAGTAATTACAGGTCAGTTATTCTGGCATCAGTCCTAACCAAAATAATGGAAAAGCTGATATGGGCTTCAATGGGTATAAAATTAAAGGATGACAGTATAATTGGTGCCAGTCAAGACGGCTATATGGAAAAGTAAGCTTTGCCAAACATTTTGGTGAATGCAACTACACAGGTGTAAGACTTGCATAAGACATTTGGCTTAGTCCCTCTGTGTACTCTGATTAAAGGACTGGCACTGACAAAAACAGTTTATGGGCAGAGTGGCAAACACCAGCATGAAGTGGCACATTCAGCTTCCTGCCTGACACTGCTCCTGTGTGCAGCCAGGCTAACCAGGGCCAGGCAGAGACACAGGAAGGGAGACCAGGAACAGTCTGTCATCAGAGGCAAGGAAAGAGCAACAAGAAATCCTGAAAGCAGTGCCAAAGCCCCCCTAACTCCACTAACCAGAGTTTTTCATGTAAAGAATCCAAAACCTGGGATAATTCTGCAGGACTTCAAGTAGAAGACATATTATGAGACACATGCTTAAAATCTGGATGGAGATCAGTGTCCAAACATTTGAGGTTCAGAGTAATGGACAGGTTCAATTCCATTGCAGAGAGAGCATCTGGGGGTTTTGTGGCAAAATATATAGACTGATCCCTGAAAGTTGCAACAGGAGAACTGAATCATAGTGCATTCCAAGCCCTACTAAACAACTAAGTCTAGTCCCAACAGATTTTGTGTACGTTCATCACAACACAGATGCTTTCATGTCTCAAGTCTCTTGGGAACACCATGCGTTTTGTCTGTTTTGTTTCTTAATGATTTGCAAACTTTTAAAACTTGGCTGTGTTGCTACTTTGCTTGTGGGTTCAAGAAAAGACAAGAATCCATAAGGCTTTGATCCACACACTACTAGAAAAAAAAGAGAAGAGAAGAAAACAGTGCTGTCAACAGGAAGATATAAGGGTTGGTTTGTGTGAATGGGGATAATTAGTTGAAATGTGATATGGAAATTGTTTTGGTTTTTTCTTTCTGGAAAATATATATATTTGTGAGAACAGTTTTTATGTAAAGTGTTTTAGAGAACATTTTAGATTAAATCTCAAAGATACTTTTTCTGGTCTCATCACAAAAAAAAGAAAGGACATTGAGTTTCATAGTTAGCTGCAGAAAAGAGAATTGCCATTAATGTTTTTATCAGCTATAGATTTAATAATCTAAAAGACTATTAGATCTCTTTACATTTTTAAGTATCACATTTCAGAAAGTATGGGTAGAGAGTTTTGTACACCTCACTTTAAGGAGCTCAGCCTACTAACAAGAGAAAAAGAAAAGATACTTTCAGGGACTTCTCTACCTTGCTAGAGAAGTTTATGCAGCAGAAGATGCTGCTGTGGGACAGACAGCTGCTTACCTGGCTGGTCCAGCTCAAAGCCAGTAAGTGTCTGGGGATGGCAACTTTCCTTCTCCTCATCAGATGGCTGTGAATTAAATCCTAAATAACAGCTGGGCTCCTGGTCCAAGCCAATTGTCTTGGCTCCCTCTATAGTCCAGGAAGGAAATAGGTATTTCTGAATGGCAGCTGCTCCCGTGAATGCCAGCAGTCTGTCTTTGCTGGAGTGACATGTCTTGATCCCCAGTGGCTCTAGAGGGAACCTTGATGAGCAGCTTAGCCTGGAACTCAAACCTCCAACAGCCAACACCAGGTGAGGTGAATTATATTGAGTGGTACCACTGATACATATATCTAAAGCCAAAATACAACTGTGCCCATGAATTTAGCCACATGGGTCAGGTTTCAAAAACCCAGATAAGCACTAGAGATTTGACTCAGGCTTTAGAAAAATCCATTTCATATTTGAGTCAAATGTAGCTATAAAATGAAATGTGAGAACCTTATATATATATTTGAGAGGAGTGTTATGAAAATCGCTAGCTGAGAGGGCAAAAAGAGGCAGAGGTACTTTATAGCTTTCCCTTGGCTCAAGAGAGGCATGGAGCAAACTTGAATTTTGCCTCCAAAACTCTCCAAAAAAATGGGAGAATGGCTGTCCACAGTTTTTCAGCTTTGGTGCAATGCTGTGATTCAAAAGCAATTGTGGTAATTGCTGTAACTACAAAGTTAATGCATGCAACGTTAATTTTGTTCACAGAGAGTTGTGCCAGTAATGGCACCATCCATCATTTTCTGTTAAAACAGGAACAGGTGTTAATCTCTATTCAGCAATAGGTGCAATGTGAGTGAGCAATAAGAAAAGTGCCAAAGAAGAAAAACCACTGTCAAAACTCTCTGTCACAGTAAAACAATTTCTAGCAATATCTCTGTAATTGGACTCAACTAAAGAGTGAAAAATGGTTTGACTTTCAGTGACAGGGATTGTTAATGAATACAATTTTTCTCTTCCACCTTGATTAGCTTTCTGTACGAAGATCCATTTTAGCTCTGTACAATGTAGCTTAGGGTAATAGACACCCAGCTGCTGTAATCTTGTCAGTACTCCCACGTGCAGAAAAGTAATTTTTTTTCTTAGTTAGGCTGCTAAACTATTACCAGGTTTTCAAGCATAATGGAAAACAGTGCAGAATAGAATTTTAATAGGACTTCAACAATAATTTCGGTATTATTCTAGCTTTAACAGCAACCTTACAAGATTTTTTAATGCTTTGCACATCCTGTCCTCCCAGGCATAAATCTATCCTCCCAGGGCTCCGGGTATTCCCAGATACCCTTGGCACTCCAGTGTTGGGTTGCTCAGCTCCATGCAATACTACCTTGCAGAGCAAGAGCATAGCCCAAATCTCCAAGGGCTGGCTGTGCAAACTGGTTCATTCAGTGGCACTCAATTTATCAACAGGGCTCATTCCAAGCAGGTAGCAAAGCATTTCCAATAAGCAATCAGAGCAGTACTGCACTTTTAGTTACACTCTGTATTTGAGACATTCCCAAAGGCCATGCCAGGGGCATCTGCATGGCTTGGTCTTAGTAAAGGAATATGTTTGTGTTGCCCAATGTTCACACCCTTTCCACCAAAGGCATTCTGCACCTTTTTTTGTTAAAAAGCAGCCCATGATCCTGACCTTATCTGTCCTATGGCACTGACTGCAATAGCATTTGGGAAAGAACAAGGTCATTTGGGCAATGTAAGAAGGAATAAAAGGAAGTGTTAAGTTGGAAATACATTTTTGGAACAAAAGTGAGCTAATAACTAAACCCAAGTTCTCTGGATTTGTATTAATGGTTTACTAGTGCTACCCAGGGAGTGTCTTCAGCACTCAGTCTGATATATCTTCAGCACTCAGTCTATACAGTCTGATATATCATCAGTAATGAACCTACTGAGTTGCAAAATACATGTTCTACATGATTCAAATACTGAGACTTGAGAAACAGAGGCAGTTTTGAAGAGCCCGTTCACACCATCCTCTGTGCAGTGTTTCCCTCTGGAGTGATGTGGCTCCCTTGGTTTCAGGGATGAGCATGAGCAGGTGGCATCTCTGAGCTTTACTCATGGTGTGCCCTCAATTTCACTGGATTTGGGGTCAGCTGCAGACAGGATGAGGATCTGGGTAATGCATCTGCCTCACATGAAAATTCAAGCTTTGAGAAAGGACAGCAGATAAGCAGCACACCCAGAACAGTTAGCAGGAAATGAAATATTTTGAGAAACAGTGAAAAAAAAAGTGCATAGGTTATGTCTTTCATATGAGTATAGTCAGATATTGCAAATATTCCTTCACCTGTCCAGCTGATCCTTACAAATTATTCAGTGAGTGAGGGCTTTCCCAAGTGATCTTGTTTTGGTTTATTTTGGTTTTTATAAATAATTAATTTATTTTTCAAAAGGACTCTGAATTGAAAAATCAATGCACATCTTTCATTTCTCATGTATTCAATTTAAAATCTGATGTTAGTACTGGAGATTTCAAAAGGAGAACTAAAAAAGAAAATTTTTCATTTTGTTTGAGAAAATTATTAAAGGCAAAACCTGTAAATCACAGAGATGGCCTTGGCGCTGACAAACAGATGAACCCCAGGAAATTTAAATGCAAATTTCACATTCCTTGTCAAGAAAAAAACCTAAAAGAAAAGAAAAGAAGAAGGGGTCATTGTCCATTTTTTCCTAATTCTCTTTTAATAAAAATGCCCATTTGCCAGGAAGTAGAAGGTAGCATAATATGCTAGCACTCTAAATGCGCCCTTCATAATTGCTGTTAGTAAAAAAGTTTTAAAATGCCTGCAACTTTAACTCTATGTTTCACAATTTGCATATTTTTTGTATGTCTTTCAGCTGCTGATTTTATTCTTCCAATTATTATTTCTTTTTCAATAATAGGCTTCTATGCATGGGTAGATTAAATAAAAAATTGTGTGTGGACTGTGAGCTCTCACTATATAAAATGTTCCTATCCCTCTGGCTTTTGAGATAACTTTCTTTTTTACTCTGCTTCAGTAATTAGTTTTCCTGAATATATTATTGCTCAAATTTGTGGGGAGCATTTGTTGTATGAAACACAAAAAATACAAACAGAGCATTCTAGGATTGACAGAACTGCACAGCCCAACGTAAAAACCCAACCCCGCAGTAATGTGGGGTTTTTTAAGATTATGAAGCTTTTTGACTCGTGTATGTTTCAATGCTGTCTTTGTTTTGTACTGCTTTTCAAGTCATCTTTAAACTACAAAGAATTAAACATAAGTTGTGTATTTCTTTATGCTGTTGTGGCTTAGCTCCTCAAATGGGTATTTCTAATCCAACAACTACAACAGTACTGCCTATCCTTTATATGGTCTTAGGAGACAAATGCAATTTTTGTTTGTCTCCCTTGTTATGATTTGCAGCTTTGGTGAACCTGAAATATATAAAAATAACAAGTATATTCTCTACATTATACTCTGATAATTATCAAATGCACATGCTCCAGACTTGGAAGCCATTTTTTAATTTTATTTTGCTCACTGCAGTGTTTTTGGGATTTTTGTCAGAATGAATTCTAAAAGTTGAGCTGGCAGCAGTGTGGTGCCACTCGCTGGTTGTGGCAGCCTGTGAGAGCACAGCTGCCATGGGGGAGTAGTGGGCCCTGGAGCCCCACATGGAAACTTGGTCCTAAATTAGTGTTGTTACAAAGAAATCAATAAAATGTGAGAGAATTACAGAGCATTTGATGACATGAATAAGAAGAAGGTCACTAGATATGAAAATCTGGGGTGCAAAATGAAGTAATATTAAGAACCCTTGCTGATATAAGTTAATTTTGTTCCAAAAAAATCACCTTTTGGAGTCAAATGATGACCCCATAGAAGTCCATAGTAACTCTTCCACAGCCTTATGCGGGGCCTGGATTTCATCTTCAACAGCCAGGAATACCCTACAGCAAATATTTTCATCTGTGAAGACAGAAAAGGAAAAAACAATTTAAGTATTCCTAACATACAGAGACAATGGATTAATGACATTATATTATTCAGCATATAATTAAATCCTGAACTTTATTTTTAAAAATAGTGCAATCATGTGTTTATATGTAGAGCTAAGGCACTTCTTCCCTTTTTTTCTTTTTTTAAACATTGCATGATGACATCAGCTAATGCTGCAACACTTCTCAGGGATTTTGTGCAGAATCTTAATGTTTACACTAACAACGTAATTTAAGAAAGTATATTATGTAAATCCTTGAATCTCCTAGGGTCTAGGAATGAAATGTAATGCTAATTTGATTTAGTAATTTGTTCTCTCTCCCCAGAAACACACAATTACTGCTTTTGAAAGACTTTTTTCTTTTTCCATCACGCTAGGACTAAATTGAAAACTGAGTCGGCAGCAAAGCCTGGGCTGGGAACATAGAAGAGCTCTGCTACTCAGGCTCTTACAGCCAGAACACAGAGTGCAGGGAGATTTATTTCTCAAAATGGAATGTTCATTATCTCTCTTTTTTTTTTTTAAGCAAGAAATGGAAACAAAATAAGTCTTCTTGAAATTCCATAATAGTAATCTAAACGTGAAATGTGAGCTGAAAATAACGTGCCTCTCTGTGTGTGTCTAGAAGAGAGAGGCCTTGTAGCTCTGTGCGTGTCTGTCTGCAGGAGGGAAGGAGGGAGGTTGTGTGTCTGTGTACAGTAGTGTAGAAATAGTTCATCAAATGAGTGGTTTCCTGTCCTGATCTGTAGATTTTCTTTCTTCCATGAAAGGAAATGGAGATAATTGATCTGACTTCCATCAGCACATAAAAGAGATTGTCGGCAATTTGTTTTCCGAAGGGCTACTTAAATACATGGTGATGTGGTGAGCAGGAAAGATCACCCACAAACTCTGCAGCAGTCCCAGATGCCTGGTGGGCACACCCAGAGCACCAACACATTCCGTCATTTGCAAAGTATGACTTTCTTTTCTTTCTCTCTCTCTTTCTCCCTCTTTCTTCTCCTTTAAGGATACACGGTGTCCCTCCAGGTTCTGCAGTCTGGGTTTGATTAAATAATTATAAACTTCAAGCAGCAGATCTATCATTTACATTCCTGAACATGCCAACATGTGCCTTTTGTGGGGATGCCAACCAATACCAAAGCTTCAGTCATTATTGTCATTGAAAATACAGTGGTTCAATGTTTGTGCTATTTCCTGAATTTTGGCAATATAATGTTGCCCAGCAATTTGCTGTTAGTGCCAACAACACTAAAGAACTTCATAATAAATCCTTTCTATATTTACTCAGTCCACCACTGTGTCACTGAAATTAGCATTTTACGATCTTATGCTCCAAGGAACCTATTTTCTCTCTTTTAACTCCATGCTATTATGAATCCCAACAGAAAATCCTTCAAAGCACGGTTTGCTTCAGCTTCTCTGTATAAGGATTGCTGTCAGTCATGTTTGTTTTCTGAAAAGATGTAGAGCTTGCAGCTTCATGGTACATGATGGCAAAGATAAACCAAACTAACAAACAAGACAGAGTGTTTAATTTAGGGATATTACAGAGATTGCTTTAAAATGTCAGATGTCTTCATGCAGCCTTAAGTGCAGAAGACAAAATTAACAGAAGAAGATACCAAAAAAGTAACATGACCAGATCTTTCCCTGAGGTCCAGATGAGCCAACTCTGCTCATGTGAGTGACAGACAGAGTGAAGACAGAGGGTTTGACTTCTCTGAATGAAAATATCATGGTAATGGAAGAGAACAATAACCAGTGTAGGGGCCTTAGTGAAGGAGTGGGATATTCAGGGATACACCAGCCAATGCTTCATGGAAACCATGGGACCACTGGGGCTGAAATATTGTTGTAACTGGGTAATTCAGCCCTTTGCTTACAATGGTGTGGGAGAGAAGAAAAGAGTGCCTTTTGCACTGAAATCCTCAGAGGGACTTCCCTGTGAACCCTGAGTTTGGGATCCTGTCTAGGTGGTCAACATGGAGCCAAATTCCACTCATTTGTTTGGTCCAAGCAGAGGAGCAGCCGTATTAAAAGGATTGAGAGGGAAATGAGAAGCAAGGATTTTCTAGAGAAAGGAAGAGCAGGTTTGATTAGAAGGGAGAGAGAGCAGAGAGCAATAGTTTTTGCCTTTGCAGTGAGAGAAATGAAAGCAATGCCTTCTGGAAAGAGATGGATGACTGGAGAAGAGGAGGCTTGGAAGAGGCACACCAAGTGACACACTGCAGCTGTCATTTTTGTCACTGAATAGAGGGAGGCTGGAACTTTTTGACTAATGGGAAGCACATCATTGCTATCCTCTCATAACCCTGAAAAGCACAAAAGATTTTGCTGCACATTCTGTCCTGTAGCAAATTCACCAGAAAAGCCCTCATGCCCCAGAGCGGGTTATTTTGGAGACGTGCACGTGTGTGTGCATGGTCACAAGGCCGGGGAGGAAGCTGCTCTGTAATCTCAGCCCTGGTGGCAGAGGCGGCTCCCACAGCCCCAGTGATGTGGGTGCACACCAGCTGAGTTACAGCTGCCACAGGCACAACCCCTCGTTAGGAAAATCCATGGCAGGAGCCATTTAACCCCTGCAGTGCTGGCCCCTCACAGCGGTTCAAGTGCCACAGCTGAGAGCGGCCTGGCCTGTGCACGCTCACCGGGCTGGAGAGGCCCTGTGGGATCCGCTCCAGCACTTTCCTTAATCACAGGACATTTTCAATAACAAGCATACCTCCAAGAAAAACAAGAAACTGCATGGCATAAAGAGAGTATCTACCAAATAAAAATTGGGTTATTTGGCTGAGCAGCTCTAGTGCCTGCAGCCTCTCTGTCCCCATTCCCTGGGGTGAGCCCAGGGGTTGCAGTGGTACCACAGCCACCTGCAGGACACTCTCACTGCCCTGGGCAGCACAGGAATGGGAACAGGTGATCCCAAGGGACTGCTAAGGCTGGAAACAACCTGATCTTCAGGCCAGACTGAGAGAAATTTTGTAATAATCTATGTTTTGGTCCCCATGAAGCAGGCTACAAAGGAGTTTCTTATAGTGAGATGGATGCTCTCCACTGAGCCACCTATTAATCTGCTGTTTGTTAAGTGTTGTAATAGGAGAGACCCATTTCATTACAGAGAGAAAATATTCCAGGTGGTTGAACTAAGGCAGCACCCTACCTTTTCCCCCATTTTAGAGTTCTGACTTATTTGCATAGCAGTAGTAGTTTTATAACTTTGGTTTAAGGTGCCCAAGATGCTGGAAGGGTGTGCAATAGACACGAAAGGCAAAAGTATTCTTGCCATGTGCTTGCAGAGCTGGCTGGCTGTGTATCTCTATGTGTCAGATGTCACACATGCATTAGGTGAAAACATGTTACCAGGTGTACAAAGGTGCCTAGTTTCTGCCTCTGCTGGGTCCTCTTCCCATGGTAGAGGCATTCAAACTTCCAGAAACTCTGTCAACTGAGCATATAAAACAGTAAAACAAAAATAAAAAGAATCCAAATGTAACCAAAACCACTGGTTTTTTGTTTCTGCTTTTTCTACTTTAGATGCGCAGTTCAAATTCTTTCCTGGGTTAAATCTGTTGAGCTCAGTGTGTCACTGCTAGAATTTACATGGAAAGACATTTCTATAAAACACATCAATCTCTGGAACACAGAAATCTCTCCTGGCATGACTCTGTTGTGGCTGAGTTGTGTCAGCTCCTGCCTGTCAGCACTGGGGATGCAGGTACTGAAATTTGGGATGGGGGGATGGAAGGCTGGGACACTGTCTGGCACATCTGGTTAGAGGGAGCCTGGGGGAATGGGCTGGGGCAATTTCCAGCCCACTGGGGTGAGTTCCCTGAATTACACCATTACACCATTATACTCACTTTACGAGTTTAAACAGTCAGACTGAGCCCTAATTCTGTAGGCTTGTGGTGTGACCAGAAACCACCTCCTTTTCTGCTTCTGATTTTCCTCAGTAGTAAGGAAAACTGAGTTACAAGAACAGTATTTCACCAACAATTTCTTCTAAAACTATTCTAATGAAAACATCCTGAAACTAGTATTCGTCTACTTCCTTTTCTAAGATTTTTTTTTGTTCTAAGGTGGTTTTTTAGAAAAGTGGTTTTAATCTTAAATTAAAGGGCACAAAAAAGAGCAAAAATTATTACTGAAAACAACAACAACAAAAAATGTTTGCCATCTAACTTATGATCAAATTACTACTCAATTAGTTACTGAAGTTACAGTAGTCCTTCCCTTAATTTGTTACTAATGACAGGGAAAACATCTATAAAGTTGGTTTTGGGCTTGTAAAAATCTGAATATAAGCAACTAGGAAAAAAAAAGTATGGAGACTTTTCATATCCTCCAAGATACTGAGGAATACAGCAGATATCAACATTGTTTTAATTTATTTTGTCTGATTCCATCTGTGTGCCCTGCACTGTTGGCTCGTCGTGATGCTGGATTTGTTATTTTATACTTCTATGTATGAAGGTCATTTCTCTACTGATGTTTTCACTTACAGGAACTCATTTGTTGCACAAACCACTACTGCAAAGATGGAAAAAAGATCTTTGAAATGTTATGAAATCCCTATGATATGAGTGTGGCAGTGACTATTCTCACACTGTCACCACTGGGAGGTAATTTCCTTTGGATGGTTTTGGCCACTGATCCTGGATTGAAATCTTAGGTAGAGTGGCAGCAATACAGGTTGAATTGTATCAAAAGACCTTTGTTAACAGTGTGAAAATGCACTTTTAAATGATGTTGTCCTTCCATCACCTTTGACAGGACTCAATCATTCCTATACACAAAGCACAGCAAAATTAAACAGGAAATTTTTTCCTAGTGTCTGGCAGGAGTCTGCTTGACATAGGAATTACTTCTGCCATGCTCATCATTAAATATCTGTTGCTGCAAGCAAAAAAATTATATTGTGCAAACCAAATAAAACCAAAACAAGCCCTTTAGATCCCTTAGAGTTCCAAATTCATATATTCATGCTTCAAGATAGAACAGTAAAAAACCTGGTTTGCTGGGAGGGTGGGTCTTTGCTGGCTCTGTGTCAGATCATACCTTTGGGATTCTGCCATGTTTACTGCTTTTTTCAATTAGGCAAAGAGAAGAAAAATTATGTGAAAAGGATAGGCAAAGGGCATCCTACAAAATAAAACCCCTTCTATCAATACCTTTCTGAAGAAGACAAGTAAATGTAAGAGCAAAGCAGCAGTGAAATAGAGTGAAATAGAGCCCAAAACATCACTTATTAAAAACATCATGTACACAGTCTCAGAGCTATTTGAGGCTTCAGCCCTCTGATGGATGCATAGGTGGAGAAAAAAATACATGTTATGTTGCAATTCACTGATTCATGGGAGAACATCTCTTTTACCACTTTGGGCCATATTTTCATTGATTTACCCCAAATATTAGTTCTCCATCTTTATCTTTCAGCTGTGCCAATGAATACAACAGGAGAGATTACAGATGTGCCATTGTGTACACTCAACCCTCTTTCAGGCACTGCAATAAAGGAGTAGGTGTGTGTCTCTGTTGAGGTGGTCACAACATAAAGCAGAGACCACAAGCAGTCTCAGTTGGCAACACTTTATTATTGAACATGGCTGATTTTTATACACTTTCCAATTATTGATGCTTCTTCTATCTTTACTATTGGCCACAATAAATCAACATAATACTATTGGTGAAAGGTTATAGTGACTTAACTAACTTTCTAAAAATGCTTCGTCCAGCTGCAAAGTTCTATCTTTCTTCTTTCGGTCTCCTTGGTTACAGCCTTGGAGAGAGCTCCTTATCAGCTTCTTACTTCTCAGCTTCTTCTCGCTCCTTTAGCTAACAGGCCCGCTGTTAGCCCCTTCCACACGTGTGGATTCCCTCACCATGTGGTCCTGGAAAGCATTTTATTCTGGTCCACCAAATTGAATGGAAGAGTCTACTATCTTCAAGTACTTGTAGTGACTTGGCTGTTGGCACTTGCTGCACATTTTATCAAGGGCTTTCTAAGCTGTTCCTCCATGTTTGAGGTGATGCTTCAAAGAACTACTGCAAAGACTGTTTCAATGGACCTGACTTTTTTGAGGACTGTAAACTCTAAGGCTGAAACAGTACATCAGCTCTTACAGGCACCTGAGACTGCAGCAATGTGTGCCTTGCCCAGAGAGCCAGGAACGAGTTTATTTGGACTGTAGTTGTTTCTCAAGAACCACCAGAACACACAAGTAAGGTAAAAGACTTACAATGAACTTCAGTAAGAAAGCAATCAATTGATGACACTTGCCAAAGACCTATCTCCCCATGACAGCAGAGAGCTTTCTGAATGCACAATCAGGATCTTTACAGAAATGGCTTAAATTGCATGCCACAAAAGAGTCATTTTTAAAACAAAGTTCCCAAACCTGCAGCATTGCCAGCCTGGCACAGAAGGAAAAATTTCCCCCTAACTCCCAGTCAGGAGGCCAAAGGCAGGTATTGGGGAGCCTGGTCTGCCTGACTCACGTGCTGGCAGTGACTAATTTTCAGCAAGCCCCAAACACTTCTGAGAAGTGTGTGATTGCTGAAGGTCCCTGCAGGTGATCAGGGCAAACCACCTGCCCGTGGTGCCCGAGGGGAGCGGAGCGCGGTGCCAGCACAGTTCGGCAACAAGGAGCCGACCCTGACCCTGCAGCAGCCTGGCTGAGGAGGAGGGAGCACGGCTCTCCAGCAGGCAGGAAGGTAGGCAGGCAGGGAACACAGTGTGTTGCAGTAATTTGGGATGACAGGGGAGACATTGCAGGTTATTATATCTAGCATACATTGGAGCTTTGTTTTGTCTAACTCGAGCGATATTCTGGGGCTCAGGACTCTCGCCCCAAAGTCTGGGAGGAAGCGTGGGGGGAGAAGAAAAGGTAGCAAGGAGGAACAAAACCACTACTATATTCACACTGGCCCAACACAGAGACCAGGCCACATTTGGGACTGATTTAGAAAACTATTTGGCAGCATCTGTGGAAAAATGGAAGATCAAATGATACCTTTCTCTAATCTAGGTGATTTCTGCAAGTTAAATATGAAGCATCCCAATCAGCCACAGTGATAGCCTCTCTACTGTGGAGCTCAGATTGTCTCCATTTGATGTGTTTGCACGTGGGTGTATACAACCACATCTAATACTGATCAGCTGGGCCTCAGAAAAGGCACTTATCAGTAGGGCCTCAAAAGTTTTGCAGTGGGGATGGAAATCCTCTCTAGAATAATGTGAACCTGTAGCAATATGGCCATTTTAGTTACTGCTGGAGACTCATTAGTGGTAGTGGAGTGGAACCACTCTTCCCATAAAGACCTGAAAAATAATTGGGTTAAAATAGGGACATCAGCCTTGACACCTGAGTTAGGTAAAGCATCATTAAGGTCTTCTGCAGGAGCAGAAAGTCTTCTTTCTTGAGCAGAAAAACATTAAGGTAGAGACAACCCCCCAAGATTACTCCTCAAAGACCATTCCTCCCTCATGTTGTGATGACTTCCAGTATGTGAATATTCTCAAAGACAATTGTTCTGATATGAAAAGAACACAGAACAGAGAGGTATTGCTGTCCAATATAGGACAGAGCTGTAGCCTGTGTGTTTTTATTAGAGCTGAGAGTTTAAGAAAAGAGCCCTGTAATGTGCATGTCTCCCTGGTGAGTTTATGCATGCTCCCACAGCTCTAATAAAAACATACGATGAAGGTAAATTAGGGCAGACGACTGCTTCTGTCAACACTGAGCAAACAGCATCTTTACGGTTTATGTGTGACTTAGAATTCAAGAATGCAGACTTTGTTTTTCATTGATGGGCTTGTTAAAGAAAATTCTTTGATAGTTCCAGAGGAAAAAGAAATTTTATAGAAATGTGAAGAGATTAAAGCAAAGAAAGAACCTTGACATCAGACGGGAGCTTGTTTGATTAGGTCACTCTATAGACGAGAAATAATTAAAAATAAAGAAGACAGATGGAGGATGTCAGGTGCTTAAAACAACATCTCGAGTCTACCCATGCTAGTGTTCATGTGAGCCAAGACTTCAGGCTTCACAGATGTCAAACGTGTCTCTTGGCTGAGGGTCTCAGCAGGATGAGGAGAGGCACCAGATTTTGGTGTGAGCAGAATGGAGCTCGTACAATCTGACAGCAGCGAAGAACATTTGCTGCTGCTCACAAGCAGAGAAGGAGCTTTGCTGACACCATTCTGGGGCAGGCAGACAAGCTTGCCTCTCTAGTCTGGTTGCCTTTTGCTCCTCACCTGCTGCTGATTGCTCAGTCTGCCTGTGCATTAATGAAGTGGTTTTTTGCCTTAAGGAGCAACTTGTTGGGTTCCCAGGGGAGCTGCTCCCGCCTGCCTGGTGGCTGCGGTGCCGTGCCAGCAGCCAGGCAGGTGGTGGCAGATCAAAAAGAAAAACTCCCACAGAGCTTCTGGGGATTTCCTCACTAATATGCTGATACATACATTAGCTGACTGACTGACACTGCCTAAATATTTGTCCTTTACTGCTATGTTTGGCCGTGATTTTACAGCAACTTTGGTGGTTTGTGATTTAGCCCACTTTTATGCATGAGCTGCTTTGACTTTTGCTTGCTGTCCATCTGCTAACTACCACTGTAGGTTTACAGGGGTTGACATCAGGCCATTTCACCTGAGTTTTCTCTTTCTCAATGCAAAACAAATGAGTTTTCTCCTCTCACCTGTGTGCTGCAGCCAGTAACAGAACATTAATGGACTTTGACAGAAACTAAGGAAGTCTGCACTCATACTCACCTTGCACAACACTATATATTAGTCCAGAAGCAGGAAGGAGTTTTCAGTGTCTGCACATCTCTCCAGAAGTTATTTGCATGTTTTCTAAATTCCTCCTGAACAGGGAAGCCTGGAAGTGACACAAATAATCCTCCAACCTGTTTCCCAGCCAGCACCAGGTTCAGATATAGCCAGAGATGAGGGCTGCTCCAAAAAAGACCAAGACAGAGCAACACTGCTGGAAGGACACAAACCAAAAATATGTGTCTTTTCACTGTAGTCACTCAAACACCTGAAGCTTCACCAGGAAAGGCAGACAGGTACCACTGTTCAGGTGATTCTAGAAATACACATAATTTAAGTTTCTTCCCCAATCTCCATTTGTCCTCCTACATAAAAGGAAACAGGTAACTTCCTTTTTTTAAAGTAAACTCAATTGGCTCATGCACAGCGTTTAACTGGAGTGATAAATACAGATGGTTTAGGAATTCAATTATATTTAAGTTCTTCTCTAATAAAGCTAGAACAGCTGGTTGCCAGATCCTCAGAGTGCTTCAACTTTGTCAGGAGCATCCAGCATATTTTAAAACCATCTCTTGACCCTACAGAGGAGGTCAATGTTTCTCCTGGCAGCCCACTAGTTATTTTTTAAGTGTCTTGATTTTTTTTCTGTGGCGTAATGCAATTTTACTCATTATCACTACAGATGTCAGACCAAGACTAGCAAGATTACAGCAGTAGCTGGAGCATATGGTTGAGTCATATGAATAATAATCATAAATCCTTTTTGACATTGGCCCATTATTACATCCTGATCATGTCCCCTTGGAATCTCTTGTTTGGTGTAATGTTTAAGTCATTATAAGGTATCTCTGGAGGTCTAGATTTATAGAGCTCTCTATTGGAGAAACACAGTATTAGCAGTATGTTTATACAAACATAAAACACATGAATATTAGATACCAATATATCTACATGTAGTGTTTATGGAGAACGTACAGGAGAAGCAATTAACAATTGACAGGCACTAAAAGAAATGCTTCTGATGACATCTTAAAATCACATGCTTGAACTAACTGTTAAAATGAAAACAAAGTGTATGTGTATAAAGAAAAGCAGGCTCTTGCACTCCCCACCCCAGATGTAACAGGGATACCCTAAAATTGAGACTTTTTGATTAGGAAAGAGCCAATCTTGCCTGAGATACCACATAATGGCCAGTACAAACACTTGCAGGCTAAATACACAAATGTGTCAAGTGAGCATCATCAGCAGCACCATTGACTTATCTACATTAGAAATTACTTCACCTTTGGTAAAGGCCATTTCCTCAGTTAGGGCAGATTTCTTTTTGCCAGTGCCCTCCACCCATCTGTCCCTCCTGTACTGGAAAGCCCCTGGTAGCTGAGCCAGTCTCAGTGGTGTTGGGGTGATACACAGCCTGCTTAAGGAGGTGCTCCCCCTTTGCTCTCCCTCCCCCTGTCTCTCTTGCTCCCCTTTTGCCCCACTCTTTGTGCTGTTCTGTTTCAAAAGAAGGGGAATATTTACAGGAAATTCATATTTCCAAACTACTAACTTTCCCAAATTCAGCTTCATTGTACAGTGGGAAAACTTCCCCTTTTTTCACCTACATCTCTATGCTGAGTGTACCAGCAGGCAGCTGGAGCTCTTGTTTAATTTTGGCTGCCCCTCAAAGACACATCACACCAAGTTTTTATGCAGACTGGCAGTTTTCTCCATAAGAAACACCAGTGGCTACAGCCCAGCTGCCTCCCAGCACAGGCAGGTGCTCAGCAGCACCTGCACCCATCCTGCACAGCCCAGGAAGGGCTGCACAAACAGCACAAAGGGGCTGGGTCTGCTCTGCACACACAGCCTGGTAAGGTGGTGGCCTCACCAGTGGGAGAGGGAGCCTACAGCTTGATTTGAAAGGGTTTTAGTTGTAAAGGACCCCATTTTTGTTTCAAGTACAAAAGCGATAAACAGAATAAAATTAATCTAAACATGAAAATACAATAAAAGTAATTCTCCACGTCTGACCATCTGTCTTGACCTTGACTGGAAGAGAAACCAACTTTGTACAGCTGTGGTCATTAAGCTCAACATGGCAAAGACCTGAAAGCTTAAAATGATTCAACACATTTCTGTTGAAAAAGGCAGCCTTGCTCTTGAATAAAGAGTAGGGGTGTTGTGGGTTTTATCTTTTTTCTGGTTTTATTTTTGATAAATGGAATACTCATTATTATTGGGAATTTTTTCCCAAGAGTCAGCATGTTTCTTGCAAATAAGTGAAATATTTAGGCATTTGCCAATTAACAGGGCTTTTGGAAGTGCTTCCTATGTGAAGAAAAGAAGCAGATTGCAATACACAGAAGTTATCCAAGAGGATACTCCAGACAGATGCACCAGAGATGACATCTGTCTTGTCATCAGTAAAAATGATACAGAGCATATTGCTAAGTTATTCAGCAATTTCCAAAGAATCCTCTTTAATGCACAATAAGAAACAGATCCTGGTTGTCTTTTCATGGATGTCAGACTTAAACAAAAACACAGAACATACTTGCAAGCATGGGTGTGAAAGGGGACTTTCAAGTACAGGCCTATTAACTGAAACATTCTGCTATAAGATATCAAAAGACTGCCTATTTGCCACAAACTGCACAAAGTTATACTCATTTTTCTTAGTGGCAGTAAGTGGTTTTAATGCAAGTAATGGAATTTAAAACCAGAAAGTCCTTATTACAATTCAGAGTGCCCTTTGTCCTTTGATAATGAACACCATATTAGTGTCTTGAAGAAAACCCAAAACCCTAAAATGGGATATATTGTTTCAGCATTTAGAATTAAGTGACCAAAATTTTACTACTGAAAGTTGATTGCATCTCCTTGCATATACACAAAAATCTAAAATCAAGTTCCAAATTCTCAGTTATGCCAGCAGTAAGAGCAAAATGAAGATGGACAAACATATAATAAATTAGAAAAATATGCCAAAAAAGTGATGATATTTTCTTTTAAAAAATCGTGTGTGATATTTGGTAGAAATCTATTCTATTTGCTGCATTAAAAAAGATAATAGGGAAAGGAAAGGAGGGAAAGGTAAGGCCAGGCAAAGCAAGGGACTGTAATGCCTGAATTGCATCCAAGGGGCTGCTGGAACCAAATGTGTTCCAATTTTAACTGCTCTCACCATAAAACTTACTTTGTTAAAAAATGAAAGCAAAATCTTAAAATTAAAAAAAATTGTTTCAGCTACAAATGCTGATCATGGAAATTCTATTTTTGGCATAGGTAAAATTGATTATCATAGTAAAATAGGGCAGTTTTTATACATGAATGGGGTTCAATAAAACCTAAAAACTCTTGTATCTAAAACATAACATGTAGGTTTAAATCATATTACCCAAGTAAACAATTTTTATGATACAGAAAAATAATAAGGTTAACAAATTTTCCTCCCCACCAAATCAATGGATAAGGAGTACTCCTGAGATTCAGTTAAATTATATCTCTATTTGCAATCTGCTTACCCATATGCTCTGCTCTGGACCACAGAGACAAACCCACCACTGTGGAGTTTCTTCTGGTGATGTAAAGTGCTGTCAGGTGGGGTTAGGACACACCCACTCTGAATGAAGGGAAAGAAAAGGCCTTTAATCAGTCAAGTCCTTCTTCTCCTTAATTAAAAATGAACAAAGCATACTTACTATATGATCAGTTTGCTATTACACAAACTGATGAGGAACCAAACTAGCTTATAACAGCAAAAACATTGTTAAATTATCAGTTAAAGATTGAGAACACCTTTTACAAGAGTATAATAAAGATATTGGGGAAAAAAGTCTTTTTGTCCCCAGAATTTTGATTTTGTGTAAAATGTGAAAAATGCTGTGGCTTATTGCAGATCAGGAGTAAGCATTTGTTATGAATCTGGCCTTTTGAATACTAAGCATTAAGAAAACCTGGAAACTGTGAATACTGATTAGCTTAAGAAATGGAAAATGTGAATAGTGAGCAACTCAAACTAGTTTCAGATGAAAAGTCTGAGGTAGAATCATTCATGAAAGTATATTCTCTTTTATTTTGTCTATTTCACTTCTAAATCAGACAAGTAGAAGGCTGTTCAGTCCATCTATTTCCAGATTATTGCAGTGCTACAGCATCTCACCAAATAGGAAAACTTCCCTTCACTTCAGTTTTTACTGCTCTCCTGATTGAATTCATCCCCAAAGCTTCCACTGCCCAAAAAGCTGTGTACCAAAGGCTGCCAGAGGTGCACAGAGGGATATTGGAGTGGAGCTGAAATCCCACTGCAGCACACAAAACTGCCTTGCAGGGAGTGCTGCCACGGTCTTTGCCACTGCTTTCTAAAGGACTGAAGTTGCTAAGGAGAAACAGAGTGATTTTGGGAGCAAAATTCCATTTAATTGTGGTGAAATCTCATTTGAATTCTCCCTGGATCTCATTTAAGTTTCCCATCAGCAATACCCTGCTGTGAAGGATGACAGAGTTACGGGGAATAAATGTCACATTCCCCTCAGGTCATCTGTGTGCCACTGCAATGAAGTCAAAGGAGGCAGAAACACACACACAGACATGGGGACAAAACCAGCTGGCCTGGGAAGTGGAAGCTCACCTGGTGCCCTGCGGGCTGGTCAGGTTATTACAGCAAAGAGCACAAACTGCACGGCAGATGGGTTGAATCCTTGCACATTCCCAGCTCCAGGGGAGGAGAGCAGGGACAGAGGTGCAAGCAAAGGCAGGGATGCAATGGAAGGGCAGGCAGGAGGCACAGGCTGGAGCTCTCCCTGGTCCAGGGTGACACTGGGGACACCTGCCTGCCCCACCAGGTCAGTGTCCAAGCAGGAGAAAGGTCTCCTTTCCCTGGAGTCCTGCCCTGCAGGCAGATACTGCTGTGCTTAGAGGACATTCTCTCCCAGTCACTGCAACCAGTTGCTGCCATGGCTGTCAGAAGGAATAGTGCCTGGAGGTGAAAACCTTTTGCCTAAAAGTGAATAGTAAATTATGGGTGGCATTATGGGAAAAATGGACATTTGAGGAAGGAGCAGGAAGCCACGTTATTCCATCAGCTGTAACCCCAGCAACGAGGAGAGAATTGGATGCAGCTTGCCTTAATGACCAAAGCTCTTATGTATTTAACAAAATGATATTTAGTGGAAGATAACATTCTTCTACCACCATCTGGCTTGCTGAAAAGAATGTGTAAATCTCTGAAGATTTACAATTAAGAGATAAAGAAATGTTTATGGATGTCTGTGAATTAAAGAGTGTCTTTGATTCTCCTTGCAATATGATGCCATCTCGCCTTGACAAGATTTTTAAGTGGTTGTATAATTTTCAGTATTGTTCTTAATGGAGGATGTGTACAAGCTCCCTGAAGAGATTATAGTCTGTATAAGCAATGGACAATAATAGTGCCTGTAGGAACTAACATTTCTTTATAAGCAGTTGAAATATTTATTGCTAATCAGCTCTATATGGCTCTACAGTAACTTGAAAGAAAGACAAGCCAGCTCTGCACAGACACCAGTAAGGGTATGAGACAGCTCTCTTGTCATCAGCAAAATGATATACAGCAAACTATTGGATAATTCAACTAGAAATGCTCAGAGATCACCTTTACAAAATATGAAACAGAACCCTGAGTCTTTCTTTGATGTTAAGGTTTTACAGAGCAACAATAATGTGCTCTGGATGAAGAGGGGCATTGCTTTGATAAAATGCATGATATTCAGTCCTACATACATTTTCAGCCTTGGAACACTGCATTCTCTTTACAAGACTATATTTTTTACTGCTATAGACACTTCAGAAGAGCAAAAATGTGATGCATAATAAAGTTGTGACACACAGAAGAGTAGTAAAAGACTAGTCCATATTTCCTGGCCCCAGCCAACTGACAGGGTTAAAAAGGTTAATACCCTGACACAGGACACCAGCAGCTACTGTTATATGGGGAATTCTTTTATTTTTTTATGGTGCTTGTCATAAGAAAAGGAAGAGAATATCTTAAAGCTCTTTAACTCAAGCCAAACATCTTCAAACAAACAAGTTTAAAAAACTCAGATCTGATGGAATTTTCATTTATTTTCCTGTGTAGTTTAAAGCCCTGGTTGAAAAAAACCCCAATCTCTACAGCAACTATAATTACTGTATATATATATATATATATATATATATAAAGCTGTAGTACTGTCTTTTAATGAAATTTTAGCTAGTGGATTTGTTTTCATGCACATGACTGCTTGCATAGTCACTTTCTCTCCTTTTAAATTAAAAAAGGTCAAGAAATTAAAAAAATCGTTAAAATGTTCAGATTGAAATTTAAAATATAGAATAAAAATACATATTTCTATTTATGATCCTAATGTCTGTGTAATTCAATGGGATTTAGGTGCATAAATAATTTTAAAAATCTTGAGGAGTCTTACATTTATGTATTCATGAATACTCAAAATCAGAAAGTAGCTTCATAACTTCTTTTTTTTCAATATTATATAATATTAACTTTGCATAAACCTTGAAAAATCCTAGTTAGTGCAATCTGCCCCTTGTATGGAGTATTCAGTGAATTTTTTCACTGGAAGTTATGAGCCTTTGGCTTCAGAGACACAGCATTTACAAGGACTCCTTTTCAAAGAAAAATTCCAGCCATTGGTCTGGTAATGATATAGTCTTTATCTCCAAAAAACAGACTAAAAATATTTATGATTGAGGAAAAGACCTGCCTGTGTAAAAGAATGTTCAGTTTTTCTGTATCCACATTTATAGGATATTTTGCAAGACACCCTGGAATATTTTATTGGAGCTGGAAATAGAGCCATCATAGCTGAGCTTTCTTAACTCATTCTCACTGCAGAAACATTATTATTATACCTGTCCACAGAATTCAAGAAGGGCTTTTAAAAATGTTGTTTGCTTGTTTTTCATTTAAGGGTTTTATTTGTTTTTGTTTTATTTTTAATCATCTTAAAGCATCTGCATTATCTGAAGAAAAACATTCACATTTTGTCAGTATTTTACAGAAGGCATTTTAAACTTCTAATTCAGGTCCCTGTTTACAAGGGAAAACCTTTTCTCTCTCATATGCTAAGGTGATATGGATTTCTCACGTGTGTTCTTGCACCTATTTTACATTTAGGTGCAAACCTCCACATTATGCAGAGACCCTGTTGTGTGAGTAACAACACGTTGTGCCATGCACAAAGCTGGGATGATGCCTGCCAGGGTGCTCTGCAGCTCCCTGTGCATCCTCTAACCCATGACAGATCATGGCAGGGAGGGTAATTCATCACTCATGAGAAATCTTGCTTATTTCCCCAATAATAAAGCAAGAGTTGCTAATTATTATTTCATCCTCCACCACGTTTCCATAAGGGACTGGGAGAAAATTCTCTAAGGAGTAGAATTATGAAGAATCCCATCCAAAATTGCACAGAATTGCAAAGAAAGCTGTCCTGGTGGAAGACAAAATAAACACTGTTGAGCTCCCAGCCTCCCTGGGGCAGGAGGCTCAGGGGAGCTGTGGGGAGGGGGATCCTCTGGCTGGACCCAGCAGGGTGAGCAGCTCCCAGAGCTGGACCCAGCAGGGTGAGCAGCTCCCAGAGCTGGACCCAGCAGGGTGAGCAGCTCCCAGAGCTGGATCCAGCAGGGTGAGCAGCTCCCAGAGCTGGTCTGGCCTGGGGGCAAGGGAGCCCTGTTTGCACAACACTTCATCTCAGTTAAGAAATCTGCCAAATCCAAGATCTCAGGGTCCATAGCAAAGATAATCCTTAGACCAAATAAGCGAGCACGGCTAATTGAGATTTGACAATGCAGCATTATTCACTTCAAGTATAAATTATAAACATTGTCTGTTTATTCTGACTTGTACCTTCAGCATAGTTCAAGATATTGAGATCCTGGGAGCAGCTTCTGTGTAACTGAGCTAACTAGAGTACAGTCCTTGTTAATGATGCGGAAACCAACCTGAACAAAAATCAAGAACTGCTTAAGCTTTAAGCTGACACTCCAGCCAAGCCAAATATTTTCAGCTATACATTGCTACATTGCTGCTCTGATTTTTTTTTTTTTCCCATGCTGTGTCTTTCTTTATCTGCAGGTCACCCAGCTCTCAGGCCAGCTCCCATTCTATGAGTGGAGGTGAAAGAGCAGGTTAGGTAGGAAGGTGTTTATCTATTGTGCTCTCTGCCAGACACTTGGTTTCTGTTCCTGCTGCTGTTAATATTTGGTTCATCTTTGACTTCTTCTCTTCAATCTAATTTTAAAGTCACAGAGATCATAAATCTGAGATTAGATAGTTTTGGTATGGAAAAGTACAGAAGTAATTTTTAAAGTTCATTTAGTTTTGGTGGTAGTCATTCAAGAAAAATGTATTTCAAGTTACAGGCTGTTTTTATAAAATACAATTTTGGTTGTTTTTACTACATGAAAGCAAGGAATATAAAGTACACAAAGCACATTTTCTTAAATAAAAGCAGCAGTAAATATTAACAAAAACTACATCTAGCAACAACTACTCACTGTCTACTGCAGTACCATAAGTTCACAGGGATCTTATTTCCAAGATCACTACATTTTGCTTTTGGGACTGAGGGACCCTATTATTTAAAATTGTTGTGGATGGGAGAAGAAATGGTGCTTCTGCAGCCCTGCAAGCATCATCTTGATTTGTGTGGAGAGGGGGACAACAAACCCCTCTTCCAAAGGGAGATTTTGGATGTTTCATCAACCTGGTTTTGTCCAGTCTCTTTGACCCTAAAAGATCAAAAGAGAGACCTATGGAAATGGGGAGTGGATTACTCCAGGCCTGGTAGGAAGGCCAAAGCTTCTGCATTAGTAGAAGAGGATTGTAAAAGTAGAAAACTGTAAAAAGGGTTTAAAAGCTGGCTTCCCCCTGCTTGCTGGAGTTTGGCACAGAAAAGACAGGAGTGGTAGAGAGAGATCTTTTAAAAACTATTTTTCATTTTATATCAGTTAATAATAGTCCCTGTAAATTTTATAGTAAATTTTATTCAGATGAAAATCCCTAGCTCGTTACCAATGCCTTTGGAATTAGTCACTGTCACAGCAAATTAGGAAAGGAAGGTGAGATGGAGACTTACCCCATGCAGCTTGTGGGAGCAGGACTGGCACAAGGAACTCCATGCTTTGGAGACTAAGGAGCCAATTCCAGAAACTGAATTTTTACTATGTCAAAGTGATCCTGTGTGTATGTATTTAAGAGTTAGGGAAGCCAAAGCAAGCAAATTGAAGAGTTAATGCAAAGGCAGACTTAAAGCAAGCAGCAATGTACCATTACAGCTATCCAGGCTCCCTGCAGATTATTGCCACACAGAGAAATTATGCCTTGTGGTTTCCTGACATGTTCTTTAGTGCATGATCAGGCTCCAAATGACTCTGGCCACATGATGTCAAAAGCAAACCTTCTGAAATACACTGTGACCTGCAAAAGGCTCTTGGTCCCCAGGGAACCCAGCAGCCTCGTGCACGCCTGGTGCACAGGGGGAAATAGCAGCCCTGACACCATCTGCAGAGGCAGGGGCTCCCTCAGGTTTCCATCTCATGCTCTCCCTCTCCAGGTTTCCTTGTCTTGCAAGTCCTGAGCCCTGCACAGGCTGCTGTGAGCCCAGCTCATCCTGCTTCTGGTGAGGGAGAAGAAAGATTGCACAGGGTGGTGACATGGGCTTCCTCTCCTCTTGCTCCCAGTATTCCTGGCATCCTCAGCAACACCTACACTGTTATTTAATGGAGTGGGGAAGAATATTTTTACTATTTTTTACCTCATCAGAAGGGTTTCATATTGGTCTTTCTTGTTTTATGGACCACTTGCAATAAAGAGCTGTGGGAGACACGATGTCAGCGTGGGGCAGGAAGAGCCCTCACCTTGGCAGCAGGTGGGACTGAGCCTGCCCTGAGGCTGCTGGCAGCTGTGGCCAGCCACTCTCCTTCCAGATGCTCATTCCAGAGCCCCTGGGGAATGGCCTTGCCAGCCTCCCCTCCCTAGTGTGCCCACTGGGACATCCCAGCTCCCAGACACCGCTGGGAGAAGAGGGGGCACTCTGAAATTAATGGACTTGACTTGCAATACTTTCCCCTTCCTTTCTGTGATGTTCCCTTAGGGGCATATTCTGCTCACACTTGCATCAGGGGGACATGAGAATGTAGTGCAGAAAAGTAGAAAAGGCCAGAGGCTGGGACATTGCTGGCTCTTTCTGGCAGTTTGCTCCATTCCCTCAACAGGTTCCCTGCAGAAGGGAACAGAAGGTACTGGCTGTGCTCTCTGGGGACTGAGCTTTTTAAAGCAAGATTCTGGTATTTACCCATGTCCCAGCACTGAGGTCATTGTGCAAATCCACGTGTCAGAAAAAGAGAAAAAGAAAGAAGAAAAAACACTAAACACTTGGTTTCAGAGCTTCACAGATTCCCCAAGGCTCCATGTTTAACTTGCAGAGTTCTAAATTTTAACTTTTTTATGGATCTTTAATAAAAGTGCAAATTACCCCTGAAAGTGGCAGAAACTTCAGTGCTCAGAACATCTCCAGCCAGGGCCATTCTGCCTGGGAGGAGAGGAGGAACCTGGACAAGTCTTGCACTGGTACAAACTGAGAAACAAGGACAAGGAAAGAGAGAGCATAAACATATCCTCTCTAATATGCTGGGGTTGTTAAAAGAAATCTCATATAAAAGATATAGAAAACATCATGCTGTTATTCAATTATTATTTTATATACACACACACAATGTTACTAAATTATTGCATTAAATTATTCTGGAAAATAAATTAGAAGAAAATTAATCCTGCAGAATTAACATCTAAAATAAAATTTTATGGTTTCACTTGAATTAATGTTACTATAGAAACTAACCAAAGCCAAAGGTTCCTGACACAACACTCAGGTAACTGCTACAAGAGTGGAAAAGAAATGTCAACCTAGAATTCTGTTATTTGCCTTGCCAGCTTTAAGCCCTGGCTTTTGTGGGCTGGTACTATTCAAACGTGTTATTTCTTTTTAATTATCATGCCAAGAATAATGTTTTCTCCCTGATAGAACACACTCTTGCCCAGGGAAGGAAGAACTCTTTGTTACATGTATATTTACTTTCTCACACACAGTGAAGACATTTAAGCTCAGCAAAATTCCTAGGGAAGTGCTTCAGAGGACATGCATTTAGAAATCTAGTTTGCTGTGTGGTTTTTACTGTGGAGGGACAAACATTGATGAGAGAATAAAGCACATTATAAAGGTACTACCTGAAAAATACAAATTGATGGTTCAAAACACAGCTCCATACCAGCTTCTGAGAAGAAAATTAACTCTACCCCAGCCCAAATCAGCACATAAACAAAATTCAGGGGAAGTTTAAAGAGGATTAAATGCAAATTCCTCTGTAGAAATGAAGCTTGCCTGTATCAGAACTTATAAACCATCAAAACTAGACCTTGGCTAGTTATTCCTGATGGATGTTTCAAATGACAGTCACAGCCCCTCTGGTTAAAAAATTATTTCCAATTTAACTTCAGCACCTTTTACAAAAACATTTATTTAAAAATCCCCTCTTAGCTCTATGAAATTATGGCCCACCTCGGGGACTGCTGAAAAGCTACTGGCAATGGGCAATATTTCCCACACTTGTGTGTGATAATTACTGTCCACCTGACTCCATGTTATCAATCCCTCCCCAGACTGGAGAGCCCCTAATTTAGATACTTATCCAAAGTTACCAGACATGGAATTGCACTGCAAATATTTTGCCTAGAACATATTTACAGCCTTTTTTCTCCTTACCCCTATGCCCAATATTATTAATTAATAGTAATAATTTCTAAATATCTTTTGTGACAGCTTGAAGAAAGTATCTGGCTGCAAACACCAAAATAAACCAACAGACTTATTCAAATCCTTTCTCAGAGTATTCACTCTGCTTTATTTAAAGAGTATGCTGGGAATTAAATGGACTTTAGGCAAAGCCATCCCTGCTGGAGACTGGAGAACATTCCATCCAGGAGAGGTGTCCCCAGGAGTCACAGGGGTAGATCTGCAATGGCAGTAGCAGGAAACCTTTGGAAAGGTGTCCCTGGTCCCTCCCTGTGCCTGTAGCAGCCCCTGCTGCAGGTGATGGGAGCCAAGGGCATCCCATCCTTGCCTGAGGCAGCTCCTGCAGGGCCCTGGGGCAGCCCCTGTCCCTCCCCAGGTGATTTCCATCCCTTCCTGCTGCTGCTCCATGCAGGGCACACGAGGGGTGACACCTTGTCCATAGCATGCTGGGCTAAGCCTGGGTACCTGAGTGCACCAATTTCCTTTGCCAAAGTCTCTTCTGTCATATGTCCTCCCCCTCTAAATTCTCATCTTAGAACTGAGAACAATATAAAGTTTTAAGTAATCTTTTTTGGTTGTTTTTTCTTTGGGTTTTTTTTTCAGGCTCAGTCAGGAAACTCAGAAGTGGGTAGGAGTTAAGCATCTTTGATTCTAATAAAATTTGAAAACAGCACATTTTCCAGAGTGCCCAGAAAAGTAAGCAGGTATTAGGTTTTGGAATTCTTTAAAGATTTAAATTCTTTAAAATTCTGGTCATAACCTTACAAATTTCAGCAGTGATCCAAGAGAACCAGAAGAAACAAGTGGCAACACAATACTACAATGTAATATAAAAACATAGATTAATAGCAGGAAAATATGGGCTGCTCCATCTGAGATTGTGTGGGGAAGTCTTTGGAACTATTTTAAGTGACTCCAGCTTTTTTATTTATGGGAAGCACTTGAATGTTGACATTGAAAGCAAGTTTTGCAAATTCTCAAATACAGAATCTACAAGTACAGTAAATAAAGAAAAATGTCATGAGATTAGAATCAACAACAAATCCCCCAAACTTTCAATCTTTAACATAAAATGACTAATGGATGAGAAAGTGACTTTCAGTTTAGATAACAAGAGCCAGCTCTTCAGATCAAATAAATGCACAAAAGGAAAACCAGAGCCCTGTTTCTAGCCTGTGAGAAACAGCAGTAAAACTCCACTGACTGCAAAGGAGAAGAAATGAACCCCTTGAAGTAAACAGCTGCAGAAAGGCAAAAGCCTTTCAGACAATGAAAAAAATCCATAATTTGACTCATTGCTGTCAAAATGCAGAGAATTGAGAGAAATGGGAACTGACAATATTGCCTGCAGAAACATCACAAGTGTTCTAATGGGGCTTAAGTAGCAAGAGCAGAGTCACTTCCTAAACTGCCAAAAGATATTCAATATAAATAATTCAGGCACTCACTCAAAAATTCAGTCAATCCATGCTGCAATCTTAAAACTTAACAGTGAATTAAAAGGCTGTTACACTCTGGAGCAGAGGGTTTATGTTAATCACATGGATAGTTATTTGCACCTTCCTTAGCTCTGCTTTATTGTTCAAAACAATATTTTTCCCAAGAAGATAATCCTTAATTACATTCTGCCTTTGTTCATGGTATCTCTGTTACCAAAACCAGCATGGAATTATAGATTTTTAAAGCCAGAAAAACAGAATATATATTTCATACAGTGCTCGTGCCTCTGGAACTGCTTTTTGCAGGTTCAACCTAAACTTGTTTTTTAGAAAGTTATCCAAATTTGAACTCGCAGTGGTAGAAAACCTACCACATCCTTTGGTAGTCTGTTAATAACCCCCCTGTTTCAAATGCCCATTGTTACAATTTCATGCTCACAATTCCTATACTTGAAAAAAAATAATTTATATAAAAGAAAACTCACTGTTTTTATATTCTTGGATCTAAGACAGAGTAAGGCCTGTTTATTGGCAGCAAGAGCACCTCTTCCTATTAGCGTGCTAAACATGAGGTTACAGGTCTGAGAAACTTCTTCACAGAGATAAATGAACACCTGAGAAAACACAGGCTTGTTAAAAAATGAAGGTGCATGGCTCTACTATGTGGCCCTGTGCCAACAATATGAAAAAGCAACTCCCAGCACCTGCACGTGCACGCACAGGTTTTGATTTTAGCAGATAAGTGAGGGTGCATGCCACCTATTAAAGTGCTGGAGAAAAGCTTTGATCCCATTGACATCTTCTATATGTGTGTGCTTGTGTGTATAGGTGTACCTATTATATATATTGAAAGGTATTTTAATTATTCATGTAGGAGCCTTTTTTTAGATGCCATTTTGTTTCCTCCAGGTTTTTGTGTTTATCACTCAGTGATACCTGGGATGACTGAGAAGTTGAGCAAGAGGGAAGGCCCATGTTTTGTAATTTTATATGCTTTATTGAGCAAAGCACCTGGAATGAAATACTGCCTCTGTCAAAATCAGTGCCAAAACTTCCACCCATTTCAGCAAGGCCAGAATTTCAGGCCCAAGTCAAAAGGTCATCTCAGGTGCTGAAAGGTAAACATCTGCCTCAGCAGGAAAGAAAGTTCCCTCATTGTTGGCTCAGATGCACAGACAAGACAAGGCAAGACACAGCAGATGGGGGTGAAGCTTTACTTGTCACTCTTCAAAATATGACTTTTATGAGCAATGTCCAGGGCCTGAATATGTGGTTATATCAGAATCCCTAGAAAATTGTTTTTGAAACAGAGAGATTTATGTTAATTGAAAACGTTAATGGGCCTGGAGGCCTCCCCAGCAGAGGTTTGACCTCCCCAGCTCCTGAGCAGCTGCGGCCTGGCCCTTGGCCCTCACAGACCTGGGCTGGACCTGTCCCCAGAGGCTCCCAGGGGACTGATTCCTCTTGCACTGTGGCATATTATGCAGATATCTTCCTATTTTACCTTCCCTTCTGTGCTAAGAAGACTGGGGGCAGGGAGAGGGTTCCATTTCTGGCAGCCTGGACAGGCCTGGTCTCTTCTGGCCCAAAGCTCGACTGCACCATTTGGTGGTTGGAGAGCTGCTCTTGCTGCCCACTTTAGCTCAGCAACCAGCTGAGCTCATTCCTCCAGAGACTTGTGCCCTCTGAGACCTTTTTCTTGCCTCTTCTTCCTGCCTGGAGCCTGCTTAGAATCAGGAACAGAGTCATTTACCTGGGAAGAGCTCAGCCAAACACCCAAGCCAGCAGCAGGGCACGGCAAAACTGAAACTTAAACATTCTCTTAGGCAATCTGCTTTATTTCCCTGTTAGTTAGGCATCAGTCTATTACACTAAATTTCTAAAAGCTTCAGTCATTTAATTTTTAAATGTCTTAAGCAGGAAGGCTTCCACAATGCTTTTTCACACTCAGCTCTCATTCCTTGTTCCAGAAGTGCTAATGCAGTTGCTCAGTGTCAAACAATCTGCCAGAACAGCAGAAAAACAGGATTCCTTGCCAGGGAAGCCTTAACACAGAGTAAGAAGGAGAAATATTTTCTTCTTAGGGGTGTGATCTTTTTTTTTAATTTCCTGTAGTTAATTACGGGTGTTAACACACTGTATCCACAAGTAGATACAGAAAAGGCAGGAAATAGTCAGCTTTTACTGCATGTCCAACTGCTCCAGGTCCTGAGGCTCTGATTCAGTCAGTGAAGCATGGAAGCATATGCCTCTCTTTGTAATTTATTCTTCCATGTGCAATAAACTCCCAACTGTTAGAGTGGGAATAGCCCTGGTGAGGAAGCCCCCTTGGATGGTCTCTGATCTAAACAGGCAGCAGTGATGCTCTTTCACCTCATCCTTACCTCTTGAGATGTGTTTTGCACAGGTGCTCCAGTGTGCAGCACACAGGTTCTTTGGGAAAGGGCACGTGGCATTTCTGCTGGCTGGCCTTCCCCCTGTCCTGGGCTTACCCTGCCCAAAGGGCTCCTGGCCATGCTGCTTCAAAGGACAAACTCTGGCTCTCCCTTCCAGAGACATTGGACACTGCAGGGAAATGAAGATAACCAACTTTAAAAAGTGGCTCAATTCAGCAACAGAAAATAGATACATATTTTATCCGTCCAGATTCTTGACTCTTTTCAAGCTCTTCTTCAAGCTACAGTTTTCCTCCCTTTCCCTTGCTGCAGAGTTCTTTCTTACCAGGCACCTCTAGCAAAATTTCATTTCTAAGAGCATAATTTCATGGATGCATATAAATTCCTTGGGATACTGAAGTAATGCTGTTAAGGAGAAGGACACAATAGAAGCACATTTATCAGCCTTGATTTCAGAAGTGGTGGAGTATGTTGTCAGGGAATAGAAGACAAACTGCTAAATTATGTTATTCACTCTGCACAGTCCTTCTAATCTAATTTACATCTTAGCAGTGGTTACAAATATGTATCTCTAAAGCTAGAAGGATCATCCATGGCCATAAAAAACATTTAAGTCAAATAAATTTAATTTTAACCTAATTAAACTTAGTCAAAATATCCAGACTACATTCAGTAGATTCCAAGCTGATTAAAAATTATACTGGGGAACAGTAGGATTTTCATTTCTAGGGCCATACTTTCACCACCTTTAAGTGGGCTCTCTGTACCTCTGTAGTTTTGAGTTTCAAGAAAGACTCTGTAGTCTGAAACTGGTTAGAACTCCTGTCCTGTTCCAGTTGAAGGTTGACTTTCCCTACACACAAGGACCATATAGGTCCCATTCCAGACCTATTGAATGTATTTGTGTATAATTGGAGCAAAATGGTGCATTTCAGAGTTGGGATGTTAGACTTGAAGTATCTCAGTACATAATTTCCTACTTTTGTTGTTCTGAACTACTGATTTTTTAAAACCAGAAATTCAAGGTACATGGAAACCAAAGGAACAAACTCTTTTGCTTCTTTCTCCATTTAAAGATTCTCCCTTTCCAATGCTCTTCAAATATTTCTTTCTACAATTTCTTTAACTATCACTCAAAAGAATTGATTTTGCCACTCTTAAATGACATTTCTTGTAATCCATTCAGTATGTTATTTCCCTTTGGATGAAATACAGTAGTTTTCTGTTAAGTTTCCCCTCCTAATTTCCTAGGATGTGCCTTATGTCATCTTGGTTTTGCGATTTTGACAGTGGGAAAATTTTTGTCTAGGTCAATTTTATTGCTCTTCTGCATGAGGAAAAGCATCAATTAGATAAACAAAATGTCTCCTTTCCCTAGTGAGAATAACCTTATTTTTCTCAGCCACTGCTAATTACATAAATCTTTCTGTTTTGCAAGTGCCAAGGGTTTTAACATTTGATACAGAGATTTAGATCTCATCACAAAGCCATGTGGAAAAACTGGGTTTGTAGATAGCAGCAAGAACATCAAAACTCAATTAAGCAGCACACAATTCTTTGGCAACAATCAGTAACTTGTGCTCCTAAACCAGAATTTCACTGTCTTGAATTTCACAGAAATATCACAAAGAGATTCTTGAGGCAAACCAAATTAAGCTATGATTGCACTGTAGCTTGAAAAGTAACAAATTAATTGGCAACAGGGGTTTCCATGTTTATTGCCTCTGTGTGGCTTCCAGATTAAATTTGTGCAGTCAATGAGATTCACAGCAAGCTTCCAAAGGTTGTTGCAGTTTTTCTCTGTGAATTTAAGGTTCTAGGTTTAAGTTCTGATCATTACCAACAGATATAAATCTAAGAAAATTTACAAATGTGCCAAAGGAAGAAGGACAGTTCCACGATCCTTATTTGCAGCAAGAAAAGCACCATTCAGCATCACTTTGAGAAAAACAAGGGATCAGGAGAAAGAGAGCTTGACAAACTGAAAAGAGAAATGCAGAATTAATTTTTTACTCTGAAATTATTTTTCTCTTCCACTGGCCAGCTGAAGAGATAATCTAAATGATACATTTGGCATCCTGTACCATCAGCAATTATGATGTTTGCCTCAGTGTCCTGGCTTTGTTTAAGTACATCTTGCATGGAGGGATGCATTCTGCTCTGTTCCTTTCAAAGCTCACAGCATATGAGCTGGTACAAAAAAAGTTGTGTAGCTGCATTAGCCTGGCACTGATCCTAGGCTCATCAACCCTGCTGTTTGCAGTTCCCAAGTGGGTTAATTTATACTAATATGCTGCAGAAAGACACTGCTAGCAGAAGTATTTGCTGAGGCAGCTCCAGAAATGGCCACTGGCCATTGAAGATTAACGACCTACTCACAAGTATGTCCAACAGCACTTGCAGAGGAAATACCATGCTCATTCACCCCCCCAAAAAGGATGGACTGTGTAACCTCTGCGCCATGGATTGTGAAAGATTTAACTGTGACCAAACTGAGAATTTACATGCATATTTATTTTAAATAAATTTTATCAGATCAGCTGTCCAGTAAGTTAATGACACAGCAATGTTTCTGATGCAACTTCATCTACTCTGTCTGGGATGACAGCAACAAGAAGAGTTAAGAGACTGGAGGATGTCAGAACTATGAATATGTCCTTATTCACTGACTGTACAAAACTGTTCTGTTCTTGGATTCACTCTGTGTCTAGCCTGGAGCTGAATTCTTTCTGGAGATCACTACCATGCAATCATCATTTTCTGATGTGGGATTCACTCACTATCGACATATTCCTTTGTCTTTGATAGGTACACACACATTACGACGTATATTTTATCTGCCATGGGTATTGGTTTCATCTACCATGACACCATCCACAGACTAAATTCAGCTGTTTTATTGCCTCTTTTCTAACTTCCTTTGACTATGGTTAAAGGATTTTCACTCATCTGAATATTTCCTTGTTTTTCCAAGGCTCCCCATTATATTTGTGAAATGTTCTCAATGTCCACGTGCTCTCAGATGGGCTTTAAAGCAGAATAGACACAGCCACTTTGCAGGCTGCATGTTATTTTCCCCAAGTTAAGCAACAGTGAGGGTAGAATTACAATTCTTTTAAAGCTTTTGTAGTGTACAAATAGTGCACTGGGGGAACACAAAGCTCCCCATTCACATTTATTACCATCTCCGTGTCATTTCTCACTTACCAGGGCACTTCTTGGTGCATTTTGACAAGCTCTGTGGATTTAAGCATTTTTAAATATTCATTCATCTGCAAAGCAGAAGTTTATCTCTTATTTTCATTCTCTCAATTTGAATTTTTATTAATCTCTCTTTTTTTTTCTAGGTTAATGCTTATATTCAGAGGCACAAATACCAGGGTTTGTTTGATGAGTTAAATAGTCTCAATGCATGACAGATTTGTTTGATGAAAGTCACCTTCCTTCCTGCCCATGCAATACTTTTCCATATTCAGGAAGCATTTTTAAGAGGAGACAGCATTGAGGTAATTCTGCCCCTGCTTAAATCCCGTGACACCCATATCCGAAACTTAATACACGTAGAGCTGAAAATAAGAGCTCTTTAAAAGCTTTGGAGTTAGGAATTACACACAGGCAGCATTTAGCTTTTTTTCTTGACATTTTGTCCTCCTAGCAGATGCAACAAACAATTCTCTTTGAGCAAGGAAGTGAATGATACAGCACTGCAAGTATGTGTCACACTTTTTCATCTTTTTTTTTCCCTTGGTGAGAAAACAGACAGTACTCTGACATATATGGATAGAAAGCTTTAATTTTGACCTGTACAGACAATAGTCTGCCAGATAGCTGGGATAAAAATATCAAGGAAGAATGAAAAAAGACAGATACACATGAAGTCCTGGCTCCATTGAAACAGTTGGGAATTTTGCCATTGATTAAATGGAGCCACGATTTCATTGCAAAAGCATTGTTCAGCTGTAAAAGTTGTCACTGTTAGGTCTGTACACCCTCATCCATTCAGTCCCAAATTCCTGATGAAAAGATTTGTAATTTTTCATATTGCCCAAATATTTTTTTTAACAGCTGACCCTTTCTCTTAAGCACAACCTTTTTCTGCAAGACAAGTACTGAATGCTTTTGTTGATTTTAATATGACTTTTAGCAACTTTCCCACATTCCACAAAAACCCACTTGAGCTATTTGCTTCCACTAAGTTCCTCTTCTTGTTCTTCACATTTTTGTTAAAAATCCCTGTGAACATGAGTGAGCTGACTCGAAGTAATACAGAATACCTTGTTGAGCTGTGGCACTTTCTGGATTCTTGCTAGCAGCAATACTTTATCATCCTCTTTTGTTCTTGGCAATATATGGAGATAAACCACTTATCTACTGCTGTTATCTTTATTATGCCAAACACTCTAGTTACAAACATGGGGGTAGATGTTAGGGGAACTTTTATGTGGCTGTTTCATTGAGGATTTCTTGCTTTCTATCTATATGGTCAGTGCATCTGCCTGCCTGACTTTTGGAGAGGTAATGATGTGATTCAAAGAGGAAAAAAGAAAGTAGAAGGCAAATTATGCTTAATACAAAATATTCAATGATGTAACTAGCAATAACATCATGTGACTGACACAAACCATTATAATGAGTTCACAGAAGAAATGCTGTTAACGTTGTTTAGGACTGTGTATAATCTGCTATAAAATAAATATATCACCCAAACCAAGCAAAAATAACCTTATACAATATAGTAGACATACAACAGAATATTTGTAGAGTGGCAGTGAAGAGAGCTTGGCCCTGGGTAAAAGTTTCATGTCAGAGTGCCCTCACCTTCAACAGCCACTGCCCTCCCTGCAGGGTGGGGGATTTTGGAAGGTTTCCTTTTAGAAAGGAAAGGAAGAAATCTTGCTCCTTTGCAGCAAGATTTATATGAAAATGCCACTGATTTCCCCCAGTCTGTACTGAGCCAGACACAGCAGCAAAGTAGCAACATGAAATGAGGAATAAAAGAAAGGTCTTTGGTACCTGTTCCCTGAAGGCAGGATGGGAACTGTGGCTTTTATAGCTGCAGCAACCAGCACTGAGGCAGCAGCCAGCCTGTCTGATGGACCACAGGGAGCTCTGGGGATGTTCTACCCCAGCACCTTCTACCAAACCCAACAGCAGCACTCAGCTTTGGGGCCCAGCTGAATGTCCAGGATCTGTGCTGTGCTTTTCTGTACCTGACACCGGGGCAGTGGTTCAGCCACGCAGGAGCCTGCAGGAGCCCAGCTCCTGCTGGAGATGGAGAAGTAGCTCTTTACAGGTGTCAGACAGCTGCTGGGACCCACCAGGTCCCATCTACTGCAGTGGGTGAGGAGGAAGAGTCAGGGGCTCCTCCTCCTCCTCCTCCTCCACTGCTCTGGCAGCTGAGGGGCTGCAGTGACTGCTCATCCTGATGCTCTGCTGGCAAGTTGAGGCTGGTTTTGCCAGTGAGACAACCAAAGGGAAACCTTTGGAAATGTGCCTTCTGGGTATTCCTGAGAGAAACCTGTCCTGAGAACAAGTCACATGAGTTTAATAAACACCTTTAACTATAGTTAACACTTTCACTGAAAATCTCCCAGTGATCCTGGTCCCTGATGGAAGTCTCATTGTGGGTACACCTACAGCTGTCAGGTCTGACATATGAAATCAAGTTAATGTGCTTCAAATAAATTGGAGGAGAAAGAGCATAAAAATTAAACACAATTGGTTTAGAATAAAATGGCTACTTTGTAGTTCTTGACCCTTTTATTTACAGTAAATATTTGTCTTGCCTTGGAGTAATTTCTATTTTGAATGTCTGTAATTAATGACATGGTTCATTAGTTGCAGGGAAGCTAATGCAGCACTGCTATACAGTAGTTCACATAATTGTGGGAGGTAACCCATTTCACATGCATTTAAATTGTAATTTCAAAATATTTTCCTAATAGTTCTCAAATAGAAATATTTCTAAGTGTAAATTGAAATCTGCCTATATCTAAGGAAAATTAACAGAACACAGTTTAAGCATAACATGCCAAAAAGTATTACTTTTGGCTGTAACATAATTGGTATCACATGCTGTTGCTATTTTAAATACTTTTTTCCTAATTGTCTTAACTTCTATTATTTTATAAGGGCACAGGTATTACCTGAGGATGACTTTGCATAACAAGATGTAGCTACATACTAGGTAATGGGATTTTAGTTTTCTTCTTTCAAGCTGAAACAAAAAATGAAGCAGTTAAACTTCTAAACTAATTTAATCCCCTTACCCTTAGCACAAATATTTTAACGTGGCATTTTAAAAAGCAATTTAGATAGGAAAATAAAGCACAATATCTAGAATAAGGCTGAATCTGGAAAAAAATTACCACAGTGAATACTTCTATAAACTTCACTTTTATGTAGAGGTATTTTGACTTCATTTCAGCACTTTTACCCCCTTACTTCTAAGACCTTCAGAAGGCTCTTTCTTAGCTTGGAATTTGTATCCCTGTGGGTGTTTACCCAGTTTTTGATTAAATAAATTAAGCATTTTTCACCCTATAAAACTCTTCATATGTATGCCCACTTAGGAGTTATTCTTCCCAATCAGTGGAAGATCCTCAATATTTCTGTGCCCAAGCTAAAATGCTGCTAAGAAATCCCAACAGTGAAACAGGATCAGATTATTCCTGTTCTGTCCTGCAGCTATTTAATGGGAGTACCTGGGCAAACTAGAGATGTCACAGTTTAGAATATGTATTATTGACCTATATTTAGTCTCAATAACATTAGGTTCAATTATATTACTTAGATTTAATGATCTTGATGTGCTGATAGTGGTTACCACTGGGTTCACAGGTACAAGAGGAATTTGTTACTTGTCTTTAAAGAAACAGCTTTAACAGGCTTTCAGGATATACTTCCAAGTACTAAAAGTATCCTTAGCAACTGAGTCTCCCCTCCAAATGGTCTTTTCTCAATATAAGAGGTGTAATAGGAGTTACAGCTATTATTATTTCTTTTAACATACATTTCTGTTAAACAAAGAAATCAAAAATACAATCCTGAGATTAAAGATAAGCTGGTACTATGATGAACCAGAGAAGTTTTTTAAGGAAATGAATATTCTGAATACTCAAAGCTGTACAAATTGCCTGGGATTTGCCCTCACCATTTGTGCTAAAAAAAGGGTGTTAATTGCATTTACTGGGAAACACCCCCACATGCTACCCCTACATCAACCAAGCCATGAAAAGCATAATTCACATGACAAATTCAGGTGGATCTAAAAAGTCATTTTAGCCAATTGTAAAATTTTGAAGTTCCCAGAATAACATCCAAAATCAAAGTCATCTGAAAAATCCAGTCTGAAATGCAGTTATGTCATACTTCTAGTCAGTATTAGTAAATCAGGTGGGTATGAAGCAAAACAATTCTGATTGCATCACTTGAAACAATCCAAAATATTCGTTATGAAATCCTGCATATAAAATTTAAGAGCTTCCATGTTGACTTAGAATGGACCTCCTACACAGCTTGTAAACCACAGCCTTTTCTCCTTTTTCACATAGTTTCAGTGCAATCCATCAATCTCCTCTCTTGTGTTATAGCAATTTGTAATTCAAACAGAGGAAGTGCAGTTTATTCACGAGGAATTCTGGCAAGTAACATCCACACATATATTTTACACTGCAGTTTTGTCTTCAGAAAGTATTTTAAAGCCTAACAGCAGCACTGACAGCAAAGAGCTGTTTTTTGTGCCCTCACATTGGCCCTTGCTGAGGATCAAATATGCACCTGTTGATGTGAACCTCCCCAATTGCCTGGCTGGGCTCCAGCTGGGGCTGCGGAGGAACCTGGGCTCTGTGTAACCCTCCAAGGGATGAGGGGATTGGGGAGCCCCAGCAAAGCACTGGAGCTGCTGGTGGGTGACCCTTGGGATGTGAGGAGCTTCAGACTTCATCCTGCTAAGCAAGTGCCTTCCTTATGTAGATGCAGTGTCTGATGATGTTTTACTAATCACCAGTGGTCTGTTTCCAGAAAATCACTTATTTTATCGCCTACAATGCCTGGTAGATGGAGTACTGGATTCAGTAGGAGACTGCTTTTTTTGCCATTAAAATGGAATCTATTTACCAGGAAACACTCCTAGGTACTCTAAAGACTGCTATTTATCTATTAATAAAACATATCCTACCCCCCAGTGGAGATGGACAGACTATTTACAAAGAAGCACAGGGAAGCATATCTGCCTAATATGCCTAATTCACCATGAATTGCATTCACAACTTTGTTATCAGAAAATGCAAGTTGATATTTGATATCAGAAATACAAGTTGTTCAACTTATGTCAGTTTGGTTTGGACTGGGACTTTTATTCCTTAGAAGGAAGTGCTAATTTAAGGTGTTTCCTAACTTGTTTATATCAAAGGGGTTCCACTACTTCTCATGTTTGATCCAGCAGTGCCCAGGTTAATAAAATTTTGTCCTTGGCTGCCATATAAACAGATTCAATGGTTACCACTAAAAATACCACTATAAATCCACAGATACTTCATAAGAAGTAACAGGGAGTTCTAGTTTAAGTCATGTATAAAATAATATCTGAAGTTCAGTGAGAGCATTGGTAAACTGGTGGGATAAGAGAGAGATTTTATTTTTCTAGTGGAAGTCACTGTGTAGAACATCCAAAAAGTTGTCTTCTTCTTATCCATATTTATGAAGGAAATTCTCAATTTTAAACTTCCTGGTAGAGTCCGACCATTTGAGCTAATTTTAATTTCAGAATGGATTAGGCCTGAAAACTCAGCTGGCCACACCAAGAGAAGAGACTTCCTTGTATTTCCTCCACACCCCCCCAGTTTTGGACATATTGAACATAAAGCAAGGCAGGCAGACAGTCATATTTACTTCTGGCAGAGACATTGCCAAGTTTGTAGAACAGCCTTTATCAAAAGTTTTTTTGTCCGTTATATTTCTCTTCCAGATACATTTTGAATTTTCATTTCTTTTCATATTCCCTTAGATACTCTGTTGATTTTTCTGTCTTGGCAACGTAGTCTATCATTATATCTTGCTTTAAAATGTGTTGAGTGATTAGAGAGGAGTCAGGGCAAAAATAGCAACAGCTGTGACTGCCTGTTCCTGACCAAAAATACCCAACTGTGCACGTCTCCAGGCACATCCAGCCTGAGGCCACGCCATGCCAGTGCTGCTCTGGACTCAGACTCACCAAAATGCTGTTCAACAATGAAAATGGGGCATTAGACACATCAGGTCTCCCATCTCTTGTTATTCCTTTCTCTTGCGACAAAAAAAAAGTGTTTGCTTACCCCGGGTAAAATGCAGGTGGAAATTCAGGTCTTTCTCTTCCTCTAAGCCTCTATTGTCAATTTAAAAAGAGAAATAAAATAAAATTTTCTTTTAGCTAACTTTGTATCTTATGTACTTGTAGCTTATGTATCTGCCACCCTTCTTCTGGTCTTGTTTTTCTCTTTAAGAGCAGAGAGGATTAATTTCAGATTTTTGGCAGAATGACCCATCATCTAGAGATTTCCTCTCAGTCTGACACCCTCCTCACAACAGCTAATAAATTAATAAACAGTACCAGTCTGCACTCCAGTGATTGGTTGAAGGCCTAGTCACTAAAAAAAACAAAACTAAAACCAAAAAACAAACAAAACGCAAAACAACCAACAAAACAAAACAACCAAAACAAAACAAAACAAAACACCCAACCCAAAACAACCAGTAGAGCTTTACTATGAGATTTAGAGGGCATTTACTTCACACATGCCTAAGTCATAACTTCATTCCCATCTCCATGCCTCAAATCTATTAGCTATTCTCTTTTAACATGTATTTTTTGATTAAGTTTGTTTTATTCATCATTTATGTCCCTTTCTCATAGTGGAATTCTTGTCATTGTCTGTCTACAGATTTTCAGGATTAAAGCAAACCAACTTCCATATTTTCTTGTGGACAAAGCTTTGTGTCTTGGCCAAAAGCCATTTATAGAAGGAATACATCAGTTGGAGGCCTTCCTCTCCAGTCTAAATGAGAAATTGCTCCTCATGTTGTCTTTCATCTTTTAAATATGTTCTGATCTGATCTGAGCAGCTGTCTATGGGAGATTTATTCCTCTGCTTGTTCACTGATGTTCTCCTCTATGCTAATAAGTTTTCCTTTATATGTCTTCAGCATTATCTTCTTAATCAAGTTTATTTTCAGGCCCCATTTCTTGGCTTTTATGGTCCAGTTCCTCAATTAATTCTTGTAGATGGAGTTTTTAGACCAGCATGATATCTAACAATCTGATTTACCTATTTTTTTATCTTTGGGTGTTCATTTCTTTCATTCTAGACATTCCTTTCCCAAAAATGCTATAGAATATCTACAAACAGCTTTAAAACAGTAGAATCACATAGTTTTATTTCCCTCTCCCTGTAAATGCACACACATGCACATGTATAAATAAGCCTACACAATTTAAACATGTGGTGCATGTTTCACATTACTGTGCTTCCTGGAGACACAAAAGAGTGTAACATTTTTATGTGCTTTAGCTTTCCAAAGCTCTGACTTTTGAGTTTTTCTCCAGCCAAAGAGCCATGTTCATGCAGTTCTTGAATGCCATGCAGAATAATAGTTAGGTCTTTACTGGTGCTCCAGTAACTCATTAATCATTTGAGTATTATCTGTTACAGAGCACCCACAACAAAAGCCTGTCTGTTTGCATTGTTCAACCAAGTCACTACAGTTGGCAATTCCTGCAGGAACTATCTTTACACATTTCATTTCTGAGAGAACTCAACTCTCCCAAGCTTAACAGTTTCTTGTCCAAGGCACCCTGAAACCATTTGGGTTCCACCACAACTTCCAGCATTAGGGTTCCTTTCTGCCCCCTGACTGACTGATGGTCCTGCCACATCCTTGGAATTGCAGAAAATGTCTGTGGTGGTCACACAGGAAGAGCCACCAAGACACCAAAGGGACTCCCGGGAGCAACAGGCAACTTCACTCAGCTGCAGGGCCAAGGGTGGCTGAATAACCATTCCTCCTTGGGGCTAGTGCAAAGCTGAGAGGACTTCAAAGAATCAAGATGTTGGCTTGTTTCAGCCTGCTTCCAGCTTAATTTTTCCCAGCAAAACCACTTGTCTTCTTCTTGTCCACCTCCTCTCTCCCAGGCAAGACTCAAGCAGGATTTTAGGCAGAGGAGAGGATGGGGAAAGTTCCAGAGCAGCTAACTCAGCCCAGATTTTCCTACCAAAGGATTGCATGGTAAACTCACACCTTCTACCTACAGTGCTGAATCCTTGTTGCCAAAATTTCCAGTTTCTGAGGACAGGTATTCCCTGCTGAGCACCTCTCTCTGACAGTACAGGCTCACTGACCAGCTTCCCTCAGGCCAACAATTACTGCTTTCTCCATAATTCTGTCTTCATTCAGGCACTCAGCCTCTTTTCCCAGATGCTTTAATTCAATGGACATTGAGAGGGAAATTTGTCTCCACACTCAGGATCCACCAATATCCCTCAAACCATTTCAATTTTATTACCTAATCCTGATTATTGAGTGTTTGCCACTTATGGTTTGCCAGGATTTTGGTCCAACCACAAGGCCCAAAGAATGCACCAGGCCTTGGTATGGAAGTGAGCTTCTCCCTTTCTTGACTGAAAGTCCTGGCTACAGCCACTAATGCTTGTCACTCCCCTGACATAAATGTGCATGTCATCAAAAATTCTCAGCTTCCAGCAAAAAGCATGGAAGTCACTGGCTTTATAAGGGTACAGAACTACATGCTGCTATAACAGAGACCTCCAAAGGATCTTAGGAAAAAAGTGAACAAGGTTTTTAAAAGTGGCAGCTACAAGCCAAACACAGTGGGTGGCTTTCACCTATCCTGCTCTAATACCACAGCAGGATTTATGGCAGATTCCCTTTATGGCTGCAGCTCAAGGTGCTGTTCTTCACTTCCACAGTCTGGGAGCTGTGTGCTTTGACATTACCAGCCTGCCTTTCCCTTTGATCTGAGACTCTAGCTCAGGCAGGGCACACAAATCACAGGGGTGTCTGCCTGAGCAGATTAGCTGAAAGCACATCCTGCTCCAGGGCTCTGTGCCTTACTTGAACCAGGGCACCATGGCCAAAGCCTGGCCCGGCTCACTCTCATCTCCTGGGGGAAAGCAGAGTTAGAAATAGTGGTGAAAAGGGGACTTTGCCTCCACTGAACAGCACAGGGCAGACAGATGTTAATGCTGACATCCCACTGCATTTTATTGTGGGCTTGCTTTGATAGTGTTCAATTACACATATGTGAAAAATAAATAAAACCACATAAGCACCTGACTTTTACAGCTCCAGCCAGTGTGTGTCAGGTCCCTTGTTTAGTTTGTTGGGTTTTTGGTTTTTATTTTTTTTGTTGTTTTTTTTTTTAATTGAAGATGCTTAGGCATTTAATAGTTTGAGACAGAAAGAGGTTCCTCTGTTGGCTTGTGTTCAGGCTCATTTGAATTCAAATCCACATTTTGGAACAAAGAATCCAAAACAAGCCCATATTGAAGTGAAAGGATGCATGAGTGGCTGAGCATGGCTCTGGAACCCATTGTGCAAGCAGCCTCAGAGCTGGGCTTGTGCAGCACTGCCCTGCCAGGGGGTAAAGCCCCTTGCTAAGCTGGGCTCTGCTCCAGGAGACATTTATGCATCTGCTTAATTTTTAGCAAAAAAGCTCTTCTACCAAAGCTGATGGAGCTGTGTAAGAATCTGGGCAAACCTAGTTTAGTGCCTGTTGGATCAGGGCCACTGACTCCTACACTGCAACATGAAGGGGAAAACTTATTGAACAGAGACAGCATTTTCTTTCAGGAAAACGTCTCATTCCTCATCTGCTTTTCCCAATGTTAACAATCAGGCAGATCTGAATTATATTTCCCTATTGAAACATGATGCTATTTATATACACTTAAAACTTCATGTAGCTTTGCAGCTCTCAAGTAAGAAAAAATAAAGGAACAGGTAGTCAACAAAAAGACAGCATTTTTCATCCTAAAAAACATTTTTACATTAAATTCAGAACTACACACTATAAGTGGAATAGGAATTTCTCATTTTGTTTCTTAATGTTAGTTCAAAGCAAACATGTTCAGATTTTAATTTTTTTTTTTTAAAGATTTTGGTTTATTCCCCTCAAGGAAAAAATATTTTCCATGGAAAGCGAAAGGTTACAACAAAACTATATAAAAATCTCTTGTCCAAAAATGTTAACCACATCTTAATACAATTTAACAGCTACCCATATTGTTGCACAACTGCCATCACTTTTTTCTGTGGCATGAAGTCTTTCCTCAAAAGCTATTGTGTCTTTTATCTGTAATGTGCATAAAATATTTTTTTAGCAGTAATGCATTGTGGCAATTGCTAAAATACAAGCATGTTTAATATGCCGTGACATTTTAAAAGACTACAATTGCTTCTTGGAGAGGTTCTGAAATTGTTTTTTTCAGAATTAAACAGGAAATAAAAAGCCAAAGTGTACAGTGTATTATACATAAGTGGGCAATCATCAAAATGACCAAGTAAGTTCAGGGCTCACCCATGTGTTAAACTCAGCAAAGGAAGTGGCATACATTAACTAAGCTTCTGTATTTTATTTTCATTTCAAACCTTATTACCAGAGCTGTAAGGGCTTGGGGAAAAAAACAGCCTGGCAGTGCACACTTCTCTAAGAAGCTCTTCAAGCTGTTGAGCCTTGGGAGAACCTCATTAAAGCCCCTTGCTTTTGCTTTTACACAGGTCTCCAACTTGGGTTCAGCAAGTCCCATCTCACTGTGCCAAATACTTAAGCAGGCATTTTTAAATGAACAGTTTAAAACATAATAATTGAAAGTGCCATAGCACATCTCCTCCCAAGGGACCCTGAAGCACTTTAAAAAGCATTATCAGACTAACTCTATACTGTTTCACAGTAGCCACATTTCTCCTACTTTCAGCTCTCCTTCCCCTTGCAGTCGGAATTGCGCCCTGATTTTAGTGAGGAAGGATGGGAGCTTGGGAGAGGAGCTGAGCTGGTGGCTGGAGAGGGAAAGTGAGCCCATTGTCCCTGCAGAGCAGCACAGGGCACACACAGAAACTGCCAGATCCCTCCCTGCAGGAGTGCCCAGGGCAGGCACTGCTCACCTCAGGAGCTGAGTGCAAGAGAGAGCCCATTAAAGCCTCTGCATCAACCTCAGGAACTCATCAGTGGCACACTTCTCTTGGAATCAGCACAAGGTTTCTATCTGATTCAGTTTCTATCTGATTCAGTTTCCATCTGATTCAGTTTCCATCTGATTTCCCCAATTCAGTACTTGCTGTCTGCAGCACCAGCTGAAATGTGACCAGAAATCCTTCTCTTCTGAATGTGTTCAGTAATTTGGAAGATTTATTCACTTTTTTGGGGTCTCTCTATAGAGAGAAAAGCTCTATGGATATTTTATGCTACTTCCAGTGACCAAAATCTAATGTTAGAAGACCAGGGTTAGAGTTCCAAAAATATCCATGCCCTCCAGCAATTTTTCCATGCTTAGTACAATGTTTGTTCCTGAACAGAGATTGATTTGTTACTATGAAAAAAAATCAAAGGGTGTTTCCCATAACAGCTATCTCTCTAAGTGTATATAATTTATATATACAGTTTATTAAACTAACCTATGTACAATTAAAATATAAACAATTCTGAGGGCAAAGGTTATCAGTGCATCTGACAGTATGCCTTTAAATATTTATAGAAATTGTCACAAAGAATAAGAACTTACCCAGAATCTTTCTGTACCTTCTAAACTACCTAGACAAGATTTAAATATTCACATCCTTCCTTAACAACCAGGGATTAGGCCTGGGATAAATTCCCCCACTTCCAACCATCACAGAGCTCCAATTACCATCAATAACACAAAACCTCTACAATTAATAGAAAAGGATGTATTTTGCAAAATACCCTGAAGATCAGTCAGCACTCTGAGGCTTTTCTAGGAAGGGATGACAAAGGAGTTATAGACACCTGTCTCTTCTCTTTAGAGTGAAAGGGGATGCTTTTGCTCATTTTAACTACAAAAGGATGACACTGGAAAGTCATTCTAGCACACAGGATAGTCCAAAGCTCTTTGGATCTTTCTAAATCAAACCTAGTGTCCTTTTAAATTCAGTCTGGAGTTAATAGCTGTAGATTACAAAGCAGCAGGGCCTTGTGCTATTGCACCAGCCTCTATTAACCAGGAGACATCCTTCTTTATCAGTCTGTTCTGCTGAGCTCTGGCCTAATCAAAGCTGCACTGCAGCCACCTTATCTGGAAGAGGCAAAGGCTCCTGGTGCACATCAGAAACAATTAAGCTCTTTGCTGGGCACAAATTTGACCCCCAAAAAATTCCTGACTAAGCCTTTTCTAAAAAGGTGGGGGAATGCCAGGTTGGCAACACAATCTCTTTCCCCTGCAAGTCTCCACTTCCCTCCACTTCAATCTAGAGCTGTATTTTCATTTAGATTAGGAAAAGGTCCTCCTCTGACCTCAGATTTACCCCACACTGAGCTGGGCACAGACTGCTGCTGGCTGAGCTGGGCTTGGTGCTGCTTTAGAGCTGGGTGGCATCAGCCAACTGCAAACCTCTCAGGCTCTACTTCCTAATTCAGGGCTTCACTACACTGGGAAATTTACCAGCATGGCTATAGGGGCTTAATTATAATTTTTATAATTGGGACATAAATACAACTCTCTATTTGTACATTCATATAAGGACTATGAGTAACTATCTCTGATTTAGTTTATGTCACTATGAAAGTTGGGTGAGGAGAAAAACATATCTTTACTTTATGCTAAATATATCCAAAAGGGGAGCTCTACTGATCTATACTGGCCAGGCTGGTGTAATTACAGCTGTGTTTGGCAGTTTGTTTTCCCAAACAGGATGGGACTGTTGGGGTACATTCTTGAGCTTTTATTGCAGCATCACCCTCATTAAATGGTTCAGACAACAGGAAGATGGCAAAAGCTCATGTACAGCCAGCAGCAGCCAAAGATTTCTTTGTTAAGGACATTTAAAAATCTTTCCAGCCAATAGCATATTGCTAAAGCTTACAGACAATTGTTCCAGCCACAACAACTGATATAATTATACCAGTACAACCAAGCCAAGGAGTGTTCCAGCCCTTCCCAGCAGACTCAGGTACAGGTTACCAGGATAAGAAGGCAGCAGGAAGCTCCTGGAGTCCCACCTGACTGTTGACTTGCTGGGGAAATGCCCTTCAGACTTACTGAGATTGTGCAGCAGGGGATGATGACTGAGAATGGAGATGATATTTAAAATTACAATGGGTGATACAGCTAGCACCAGCTACAAATATTTTGAGTTGCCAAAATGATACTTGTGTCAAGTGCCAGCTTTCAATCAGAACTGACCGAGAGCTCTGCTCAGCCCCCAGTGAAGGAGCAGCACTTGGAGCCCCTGCCCAGCCCTGGCTCAGGGCAGAGGAACGTGCCAGCTGCCCAGAGCTCCTTGGGGACACTCGTGTGAAAATAGGAGCTGGTAGGGTTTTTTTAGGAAGCAGCTCTAATATTTGACTTTCTCAAATTAGGAAGCATCTGCAGTGTGAACCTGGCCTCTCTAATATTTGTTTCTTTCACTAATAATTTCCTGATGTTTCAGATCCTTATGTCCTGACAGGACCCTCCAGGTGCAATTAGTGTTGCTTTCATTTCAGTAGAGGTGCACAGAAACTGGAATCTTTTTTGAATTCATTGAATACTGAAAAACTTATGAGATTATTCATTACAATTTTTAAACAAACATGTCTAACCTAACACTTCACTGTGCAATATCTATTTTTCTCAACAGAAAAATTATCAGAAATAATTGTTATACTTTCAAGAGAATTTCGAAGAATACGCATTTCTTTTTATAACAAAATGATAAAACAAGCAACATGCAATACCTTAGAAGCTTTCACAATAAAGAAAAAATATGATTTGCTGTCAAACAGCTTAAATTCTGGAGATTTCAATGTATTCCACTGGATCAATCAGATCTCACTTGATAGAGAGCTGCCTTCTACAGAGAGAAAATTAGCCAGACTATGTTTTCTCAGCAGTGAGCTTTCTGAATCACTTTAAAAGTTTGCTTATATTTGTATGATCTCAGTCACTCTTGATTGCTAAAATTTAGAACTCCAACTTAAAGCAAATTAATTTCAACCAGACAGAAACCAATTCCACCTGGAGCAGGGATACAGGGCCCATGGCATGGGTGAAGATAGAATGACTAACTTTGGAAATCCAGGAAATAATCTCCTGAAAACTCAGGAAGATTTACGCCTTTCTAATCCAATCATAATTCACTTCTACAAAACATGGAATGAAATCCACAGAGAATCATCCAAGGAAATTCTTTGAGCAGACATATGGGGAAATTCCTCAGCAAAGGTAAAAGGTCATTTATTAACCTGAGACAACTGAATAAAAAAAGAAGAATAATGATGGTCTCCATTCCTTTTAAGAACTGTCAGTTTCTGAGAACAGCATAGGTGAAAAAGGGTGAAAACACAGCAGCAGCAGCACAGATACACACAGCTTTTCTTCTTGCTGTTGGGTTAACCAAGAGGTTAAATTCACTGCAGTTGAAGAAGTTAGCACAGGACTGCAGAGCTTAAGAACAGCCAAGAGGGTAAAATGTGATTTAAAACCCTGCTAAAAACCCCCAAACTCTAAGTTGCAGAAGCCCAGAAACGATGAGGTTCCAGTCACCAGTGGCCACTTCAAACACACAATGCTTGCAGTGGATCACAGAATCAGACCCAGATGTACTTTCATTTCCTTCTCAGATTGCTCTGAGTAGGTGTCATTGGTCCTTTCCAATCCAGCTTCCAGCAAACTCCAGAGAAACAGAAGGAAAAATAGCATTTTGCAAACGTCAAGGCTCAAGATAAAACCAATGTCTTTTCTTTCCCTAAACTAAAGGAAAGATGAATTGACAGATAAAGTACTATACTCTATATTATATTCAAGAAGATAATTTATAAGTGCACCATGGAATTCAATTACTTTTGATTGGTCCTGCCAAGACACTTCAAGTAGGGCACAAGTGCTAAGCAGCACATTATGTAATGCATAAGCAGGAACTGAAGCTAATTCTCCCCAACAAATCCTTGAAAAACACCAAGTGAAAGCAAAGAGAACTGAAAAAAAAAATTGCTGCCATTTGAGGCTTCTCAATAGATTTTCTTTTCTAATTCTACCCCCATCCCATACATTAGACACTTCAGAAGCAGTAGGGAGCATAGATGGGATGAAGAGTAGGGAGCAGAGCATGGATAGAGGGAATGCTGTCACACTCTTCAATTCATCAGGAGACAAGAATTTACATTCTCTGTTGAAGACTGGACCAGGAGACTCCAAAGAGTTATGCTGTCACTTGAGAAGCCAGCTTGAACTTCATATTCCATGAGTTATGGCACTCCAGTGCACAGGTATAGGCTGGGTTAAGAGGGTGTAATCAGAACCAGAAAGTAGGGATGTGCTTGGATGACATGTTGCTTATCAATACCTGCAAGAGAAAAATAATGCTCCTTACAGCATAACTACTTCCCAGAACTGTAACATATACAAATATACACACACACACACTCATATATATATATATATATATATATATATATATATATATATATATATATATATATATATATATATACACCCCCCCCCTATAGCAGTCCTAAACTAAACTTTCTGCTTTTAATGGCAGCAGACTATATGAAAACTCCAAAAAGATTCACTGAGCTCTTTTTCTTCTTCTGTATGATAGTAGGGTTTGGTGGTTTGTTGGGTGTTTAAGGACTGTTTTTTAACTCATGGAAAAAAGTGAGTAGGAATAGAAACACAAAATGGAAGGATTTAAAAGGACCTAGAGCCCTATAAGCAGAAAAGATCCATCATGATAAAACCATGGAGAAGAAACAGATGTGGAGTCCAGTAGTCTCTAAAGACTGGAACAAAGAATGATAGATCAATTTTATATCCATTTGCTTTCTCTTTCCTTCTTCATGAATACTGTGATTGTGCTTCTTCAGTGATTATTCAGCCATTAAAAAAACCCCAAACCTGATCTACTGATATGTTAAAGCATTGTCTGTTTGATAAGCGCCTGTTTTTTCATTTATATGAGTTGCAAATGCCTTCCAGAAGACAGTGCTGGTAATAGAAATTTATGATTCTAGAAGTTCAGTAAAAAATGGGCCAAGAGGCTTTTTGGGAGTATTTTGCAATGTTTCACAGTTACTTACTTATGTTAAGGCTTTAAGATTAGTTTAATACTCTCTTCTTCCAGAAAGCAGACTTTTTAGGATATTGCACTTCGGGGCTTACAGGCACCATTCAAGATTTCTCTCTTTGGGAGAAAATGTGACTTCTGATAAGCATGATAAATGCACATACTTTAAGAGCTATTTTTCAAAACAGCTTATTTACTTATAGCACTGACTTTAAAATAACAGATACTTTAGATGAAGGGCTTTATACACTCCAGCTAGATTCACTAAAGATATGGAAAAGATACCTGCACCTATAATGCTGTTATTTCCATTAAAACTGGGTAAGACTCTACCAGCACTTGTGAGATATAGGTGATTTTACACTTGATTTCTTATTCTGTATTGATTTAGATGATCTTCTCTCAGGACACTGCAGTTTAATAGTCTGAACATGCAGCTGATAGGTGAAATTCTTTGGAGCCATATCTTCACATTGTTTGCACACAGCTGACTGAAACCTGAGCTCCTCAGTTTTATTTCCTGATTTGATCAATGTAGCAGTTCTGGGGCAAAGTATTTACAGCCCAGTCAGGTCAAGCACCAGACTACTCTTACTTCCTGATTGAAACACAAATGCAGAATCTCAGAGGATTCAGATCCCGAGCTCTCTGCATTTTCATCTCCCAAACTGTAAAAAGAGGACAATACGGTAGAAGAATTCCAGAGGAAATCTCTGTTGAATCAAGACCAAACCAAGCTCAGTGGGTAACTTGTCTTTTTGTTTTCCCATTTTGCAGAATTTATTTGGAAGCAACTTCCCTCCCTGTTCCCTTGTCTTCAGCTGCTTCAGCTTTCAGTCTGTGCTCTCCTTGCTTGTGCTCACTCTTAAACAGCAGATCCTGATCCTGGCCTTGGCACAACACAAGTGTGCCCCAAGCTGCCTTTTCTGCAAGTCATTTCTGAGGCACTGCCTGCAATGATGTATGTTGTGTCTTTTTGTCTGCTGTGTACTGAAGCCATGAAAATGCTGTCCCAAAAAATTTCATTTCACTCTCTAAAACACAAAAAAGCTGACTCTTGTATGTATGCCCTCCCTGTTCATAGCCAGCTTTACCTGTAGGACTTCATGAAAGGAAGAATATTTCCAAGAATGCGGCATGAATATTTCAATTGATAGCTACAGCAGGACAGGGGGAAAGTGTCAGTCTTCCCTTTTAAGAGGCCATAATCTTTCCTCTATGCCTGCCATGCTACAAGGGATTTTTCTTCTTGTGTAAGACTGAGGCAAAAGCTCAGGGAATGGCAGGGAAAGCAGTATAAAACATAGAATTTCCTGTTTATTTTACACAGAGTATATTCATTTTTTCATTTTTTTGAATTAGGGTATCCTCCACTAATCTTAAATCTTTCAGATGCTAATGAAGATAAGGTTGCTGTATTTGGAAAGGAATGGGCAGGACAAATTTCCAGGTTTTCTGCCATGAATATCAGAACGATAAAGCCTTCTTCTCTCAAGTGAAACAGTTAAGAAATTCATGGTTTATCCTAATCTGAAACAGCATTGCCTAGAGGTCCCAAATGCAGGGCTGAAAATATGCAACAATCTTGGTCTATTAGAAGTTGTAGATCATTTACATGCTTGGCAAGGCAGTTTAAGATCATTGTTTACTGTTAAGAAGTTCTCAAGTGTTTATTGAAAAATTTGTTAAATGTGAAACTTTTAAGTATCTTCTATTAGAAAAAATCCTCCAAGATAGACAGATGCAAATCCATAATGACTGCCATATGTCAGAAGGATTTCATGGTTAAAAACCGGACTTAAACAATGCCCCTCTGAGTTCCCATAAACCCAAGTTTTTAAAGCTTTTTTTTCTTTTAAATAAAATCTGGAGGTTTTCTGCCAAGAAAACTTTTATCAGTGGAAAATAAAAATTCCTGACCTTTCTATATCTTGCAAAATATTTATCTTCCTACAGAGGTCTCTGTTTATATCATTACTAGTGGACCTAAATGATATTAACTAGATATCCCTTATTGAGTCCATACTTGTATGAATTCAAGTGTGTCACACTAACTCCAAGTTTTAAGCAGAATTCAAAATACTCTTTGTTTACTGTTTCTCCAGTGGACAGATTTCCTGGGAGTTTTTGAAATTCTCTGGGTTTAGACTTTGAAAGACTGAAGAATAAAGAGCAGGAGGAATGTCTACTTTAAAGGAAAATGGCTTTGTGAAACCCACAAAGATCTGATGATGGGAAATCACAAGTCTCCATTAGTGTCTTTATGACCAGGTTTCATGTCCTGCTTTTTAAAGTCTGCCAGAGATAATGGAATTACAAATTAATTGTTGCTCTGGTTTGTTTTTGATGCTTAGAAACCAGCAATGTAATAGATGACTTTTTCACTAATTATTTCACTCACATCTGTTGACATTAAACAGATGTACCTAAACAGCTTCATTAACTATAACAGATAAAAAAAATATTGTCAGAAACTTGGGATTCTCGCTTAACTATTGCACATATCAGAGTAATGTCTCAGAGGAAGCATTAGAAGATCCAGGAATGCAGCTGACTGCTTCTAAATTAATTCCCCACCCATATGCACCCCCCAAACAACATGGGAAAATGAAAAATAATATTTCATTTTTCCAGTTGAACCAGACTGACCAATGCCAAATGAATAACAAAGAAACAAACCAAAAGGATTCTGTGTTTCCCCTGTCAGGATTCCTCTGCACGTTTGCATGTGTGCCCCGAGCATTCTCAGTCAGCTCAGCTATCCCAGCTAGTCCCGACTAGCTTCCTCTATTAAACATTTAGCACTCTGCCTAAGACGTTTAAATGGCTGATTCAAAACACTTCTCACCATGAACTGAAATCTGATCTTCCCTTTCTCCTGGAAGTGAAATACCCAGCATGTTAAAGCTGCAAACTAAATCCTAACATAGTCAAACAAACCCAGCATTAACCACTTGAACTTCTGGTGTTAAGGTTCAAATCTGACTCGGAATTGTCAAGTGTAACCTTTTCCTACAAGGCTGCTTTAAACACATATAAGTGCAGTTCAAGACCACATCTGGAATGAAAAAACCAGATTTCCAGCTTGATCTTACAGAGGCCCTACTAGCTGTCAACTCCTTATAACCTCTTGATAAAAGAATTCAAGTAGGAGATAACCAAATTCTGCACAACTTGAATGAACTAGCGCTCAACTCTTCAAAAGCATCTTGGATTTTACAGCACTGTGACGTGACAGGCTGGAAATTCAGCCTCAGTTCCATTTAAAGATAACAAGTGACTTGCAATTAATAAGGAAAATATCACAGGGAACACAGTTGCTTTCAGGCCACTTATTGTGATATTGCATTGATTTTTTTCCATATTATTTGTCAATCTTGTGTGAATTACCTGAACATTTGTACGTAGTCAACACACCCCATTTGCTGCCAGAAACTGTTAGGAGCAGAGCAGAGCAGGAGCTTTTGACACCTGGTGAGGTGTTAGAGGGTACTGTGACACAAACACAATTACCTGGTTATTCCTGCCGCAGTGATGAGCAATCAAAGCTGCTAAAACTGTTGAAAAGGAAACTGTCTTAAGATTTTAGCCTCTCATCACTTGGATGGCTGGATCAATCCACAGTTTGACTGCCTAGTCTTAATTAAGACATCATGACACTTAGGAGAAAATAGTCAAAAATGTCTAATGCAAGAACAGTCAATGAGTTCTTCCTAAATTAACACTGTTCTTTGAAATTCTTCAAAGCATCTGCTAGGCAGCATTGTGGACTTCAAAAATAATTCATATTGAAGTGCAAGCAATAAAATAACATTTGCTGAGTTACCCACACTTACCATGGGAAGAAGGCAAAAAGTCTGGTAGAGTTGGAGTCACATCCTTCCACTCAGAGCAACACAAGAAGGGACTCTGAGTTGGTATATCCAAGTTGTAGCATCCAGTTTCAAAAACTGTTTTTGGGAAGAAACTTAGGACTGAATCTGGAAGAGGACATAAATGCTCCCAAGGAACTACAGCAAGAATATTATTATATTGGAAGAAATATGATCTGAGCTTAAGGGCCAAAGGCTAAAGACAAGGGAGAAGAAAATTATCTTGTGACTGGATTGTGAAAAACTCCATTGAGACCTTCTGGACTCTGTTCATGGGAACCATTTCTCTCTGAGTGGATACATGGGAGCTGGACCTGTCACAGGGAATATGTTGTTGTACACCAGATAAATAACAAGGCAGTCAAATACACAGGGAAGGATTGGAACAAGTAGGAAAAAAAAAGCTGCATATTATTGGGAGTATCTGGGGCAGTTCAGGGAAAAGAATAATCAAATAGGAAAATCAAATATAAATATTTTCCACGGGTGAAAGGTTTTGATGCACTCTTCTGCAGAAAACTTTCCAGTTGTGAGGGCCTATTTACATTAAATCTGCACAAGCTGGAATTTCTGAGGCACACAAAGTCCCAAGATATAAAAGTCCTTGGAGGCCATAAAGGGCTCAGGAAACACATGGAAATAACTGGAGGCTTCCAGCCACAAACCTTCTGTGCCAAACTTCTACTTTGCCTCGTGAACTCAAAGGGCTAAACAGGCCAGTGCCTTGTTCTGGGGCTCCTGCTATCAGAAGAAAACTGAAACAGTCTCTTGAAGCCATTTATGCAATGAAACAATTACTGCTGCTTTTAATATCTTCTTGCCCTGGGCAGCCACCTGTGTCACCGAACACACATATTGCAGAGCTGGCCCTGGCAGCCAAACACAGTGGGTCAGGCAGTCTCAGTGTCACAAAAACAATGAGAGGAGATAGCACAGCTGTGGAAACCTGCCTGAGGCTCTCTGGCTTGCATGGTTTTAAAGGAGTGTTTGCAGCACTGACAGTTATGGACAGTTTTCCCACACAGAACTATTAGAAAATGGTCATGGCCAGCCCTGAGCCCCCAGACAGCTTTTACTTTATCAAGATTAAAGGAAGAGGAGGCAGCTGGGGCTAATAAGTTGCAAATCAATGCCATTAGCAAAGAGAGTAAAGAAGAAAAAAGATCCAAGCCCTGCAAAAGCTAAAGCTTTTAGCTCTGCCTCTTGCTGTGCAGAAAATTTTTGTACAGTTGTCCCAGTTCTCCTTGGATTTGTCCTCAGATTCAAGGAGATAGAAGATACAGAAAATGTCTGAACTTCTTGTTTATTAAAATATATGTAAGTCACACATATGCAGCTGTATGTATACACATGCACACATATTTCTTTTGCTATTTAGTGCAATTGACTTTGTATCAGACTTTGCATAATAATTTCAGTATTTAAGAAAAATAGCATCTCAGATTAGTGAGATAATGGAATTAAATTCCATAACCCTCTATGACCTGCCACAGGCTATGGAATGACAGCACAGACCCACTTCATGGCATGAGATCTTCACAGCTTCAGAGCTAATGACACAAAGACCAGCAAACTCAAACACAGGCAGGAACAACATTAGCATTTCCAGCTTTTCTGGAAATCTGTTTCAACAGATTCCATCTGTTTCCCCTGTTGGAGAACTGTGTGCCATGAAACCCATAACCATCATTGCTGTGCTCAGCCCAGGCTGCTCCTGCTGCAGCCTCTCCCTGTGGAGAAGGGACCGACTGTGCACACATCCTTCAGTCTTGTGTCCATTCTTCCTGACTGGCTTTATCAACCTGGATTCACACTACACCAGAAACTGCTAAGGAATAGATACAAAATTAAAAATACAGCTTCAATAAGAGAAATGACGACTCATAAAACTGTTATTACACTTAGCAATTGACTTGGATCGCTCTGTTTCACACAGTGACTTGTTTGGGTACACCAATGCCTTCTGCCTTCATAACTTTGCCTTAGTGTGTGAAAATGAACTGTCACATTTCTCTGAGCAATATTCATTTACATGCCCATATTTAAATCTCTTTCTCAATATTAATTTAGACTGTCATACTTTAATCTCTCTTGTCACTCCCTGGCTCCTTTGCAATTAAAAAAGCACCCACCTCTTCCCCAAATGAACAATGAATTACTATTACAGATTTTCACCTAGCTTTTGTAGAAATACACTTTCTCCAATAATGTGTTTCCTTTCTTTGTAAGCAATGATGATTAACACATCAGACAGTTTATGCAGAGCTTTTCAATAGCTCTAATGAGAAAGATACTTTTTTCCACATTCTACAAGGAAAACCACCTGTACTGTATTGGTTATAACCATGAAATACCATTACAGAAGAATTGTAATCAGATATACAGAAGCTATGAGGCTGCAATGTTGTGAATTCTGGAAACTCAGAAGGAGAATCAAAAATTAAATATTTATTTATAAAGTATTGACATTAATTTTTTGTGAGAATGATGGAGGGTAAGGGGGAATGGAGCTCAGAGAAAAAAACCAAGCAAAGAAGAGCAGGATATCCATGTCAGCCAAAGTGGAGAAAATGCCTTGAGGTCCCAATTTGCTTAGTAAACAAAGAATGTCACTAGGACAACAGTTTGACTGAATGTCAGCTGGAAAATTATTCCACAGAGAAAGATTTTGAGATCAATAAGAAGTCTGTAAGAAAACACTCAAAAAAAAAAAAAAAGGACATGAGGAAAAGAAATTTATGAGTGCAAAAACCTGAATGGTTTCAGAATCAGAGAGAGTACTGGTGCATTTGAACCCATTAAAGCATTGGAGTGGAAATTTTGTTTTACTAGTTCTTCCCCTTACAAGCTGAGTAGTATTGTTTAAAACAAAGCCCCTCTCAGTGGCCCTGCTCCCTGTTCCCCCCCAAAATACACAGCAAATCTGCTTAGCATTTATCCCAGGCTGAAAGCAAACTTACACCCAACCAGGAAACTGCAGTCTCCAGGCACCTGATTTAGATTTAGAGCAGTGGCTTTTTATTTTGCATTTAATGTATTGTATTGTTAGAAGGACAGGCCATCCTTTGATAGCATCCTATAAAATTCCAAAGACAAGCTGAGACTATCATAGTTCAAAGATCAAGATCTCCAGCAAATATATCCACACCAGGGACTTTGCTGCCAATTGCAAAAGGAATATGCTCATCTTTATTACCTCATTTCCCTTACAAAAAAGAATGTAAGGCCTGGAATAAAAACATCCTGGTCTAGAACTTTGCCTACCAACAGGGACACTCAAAACCAATTTTCTGCTGACACACAACTTGACAGTTGCAAGTCAGACTTTCTCTGCTTATCACTTTCCTCATAATGAGCTTCTCCTGTCTGACATGAGATCAGAACAGCAGCAGAACAGTGTCACCCTTTGATCTGGGCTGTTCTAGATATCTTCCTATTCCTTCAGATGAAAAGTATTTGATTTTTGCCATCTGCAGCCAAATCAACCAATTTGACCCAAAGCTTGCCTAAGTTAGAAGGCTTTAATAAGGATTTGACTCTCTTTCTAAATGCAGGTAAGATATTTTATGGCTATTTCCAGAAACCAAACCTTCTCTATAATTCAGCACCACATATTACCTGCTCAGCTTCATACACACACAGGTATTTCCTTAGCTTGTTAATAAAAGCTATTCTGCCTTATTGTAAAAGCCAAGTCCCATTTTCGTCTCTGATTTTTTTCAGAAAGAGGCTAAAAGCATAATAAAATATCATCCATTTATTTTATTTTCTTCCCATCATTCATTATTTGAACAAATATATTAGCATACTTAAAATACACTCTGAAACTGTGATTTTAATATACTTTATTGAAAAAAGTACACAGTTTAAATTGTATTCAATGGGACAAAGCAATGGTCACCTCTATCTACCAAGTCCTTTTTTGATGAATCATGACTGCCATATGCCAAATTCACATCTGCACGACTTGCAAAGTAAAAAGATAAATCTTTTTTCAACATATCTTTAAGAATTTATATCACCAACAGTTTAAAATCATGAAATGCTGATGCTCTGACTATATTTCATGTCCTCTATGTTGCACCATTTCCCAGTTCACAGTTTATCCATGTTTTAGCATGCCAGTTGAACACATCAGTCAATGTCACCTGGAGAAAATCATCAATAGTAGAGGAAGAAGAACAAGAGAAGGTTTAGCACTAAGGCCTGAGACACCGCCACATTCTCTTGCATTTTCCTAAAGAAAATAAAACAACAACAAAAGAAAATAAATACAAGCCACTACAGTCAATTATGACACATGCTTTTTTAGCAAACATAGGCATTAGAGCACTGATGCAAACAACAAAGCCCATAAATTAAATATACTCAGGAAGTTAATGCAAGTACACATTTTGAGTTGAACAAGTTTAGGTTGTAGACTGAAACAACAAGCACTACACCATCCTCTCTAATTTTTTCTTTAGGTCTTGTTCTACAAGAACACTATATCAGCAGAGGCAGAAATTAAAGTTACTCCAGAGTAAAAAGGATGACAATGAACCTATCCTGTACAAGCAACTGTAATCACATCCTGGTCTCTACCAGCTCTCCTTGGGCTGTGTGAGAGCATTATTCCCAGAGCAGTAAATACATGGTGTGGAGGGGTCACTATCCCTCCCAGGCAAAATTATGTGTGAGCACAATGACTATAGCATGACAGGGGTGATACTGAAACTAATTACTGAAGCAAACATGAACAGCAGAACATTCCCAGCCATCTCTAAGGAATCCTGTGGTCACTGCTTGGGCCAGAGTAAGTTCTCAGATATTCCTGGCTGCCAGTGCTCATACCCTACCACGTTCTCTGACATGACACAAACCAGTCTGCAGAAGCAGCAACTCAAGGCATTGTCTACATGAGTACAAAAAACACTTGTAGCACTTCCAATATCCCTCACTTCCCTGACTACTGAGTCTTATGATGATTTCCCAACATTTCATCTTGGAAGATAGTTTTCCTATTAATCATTTTTAAAGAAATAAAAAATTTACCAGAGCTCAAAAGAAAGGAATAGTAGATAGAAACTTACTTCAGGGTGAAATCCATGACAAGATTCTGGGCGTCTTCTTATCTTCTGAGATTTCAACCGTTCACATTTAAGGGATTCATTATGTACAAGGCAGTTAAGGAGAGATGCTCTGAGCATTGCATTCTCATGGGATTGTTTTGAAATGAATACAGTGAATTTCAGCTCCTTTCTTCCTCTCCATTAAAACCCCAAGGTGATATGTGTGGTCACCACAAGGAAAAGAAAGTGATTCTAGTGCTTTCCTCTCTGTGATCTGTGTTTTCAACAGCACGTGTGCACTTACACTGCTGACCTGCCTTTCCATAAGTCTGCAATAAAAGCAGACCCCAGGCTGCTTCTGAAAAATTCCAGCTTATGGGAAAAAACTAATCCTGAACTACCTGAACTACAGAGCAGCAAAAAACAGGAAGTAGAGCAACAAAAAAATCAAGTGATATATTTACTTTGCTAAACTTTTGTAGATTTGGAAAGCAGGACTCTGAAACATTTTCAATGCTCCAGTCAAGCCTTAAATAGAGAGATATCTATATTAGAGTGAGTTCTGTAACTTCCAGTATAATGAGGTCCATCTGATAAGAAAATTACATACTTAGTAGCTTATTTGAAAGCTGTTCAGCTGTCTAAGGACCATGACCTTATGCTACATAGGATCCATGTAAGTGTGTTTGCTTAATTCATATTGGCTGTGAAAAACAGGAAAAAAAAAAAGTGAATGCACATATGAAAAAATGTGAGAACATATTCCCAGATGGCTTAATTTCAAACAGCACATATAATGGGTGATGATGTCATGCAATACAAGTTTTACATGATAAGAAGTTTTTCAATATTTGCATCTTGAATCTCTTTCTGACCAGTTTGTAATAATAAAAGGATATATCTTATTTCTATAGGTGCCATGGTAATTGGTGGGATAGAATCACAGAAGCATTCATTATCTACTACCACCATGAAGAGGTTGCTACTTGGGATCTGCTGGATAACAAAAGACCTGAAAATTAAAAAGAAAACAAATAATGGTGACATAATCAGCATTTCTGAGCCACTGGTTCTTGTTAGGAGTTTATCAGACTTTTATGTATTTACAGTCTGGAATGGAACAGATCCACAACTCTACTGAAGGCTCCCCTGCAGCCACACACTGACAGCTCACAGCCCCAAACTTGAGTCTCTACAGTTGTATCAGGCCCTTTGTGCACCCTGGGTCTTGCTTGAAGCAACAGCAACTCCTGATCAGCTTTCATCTGTCCTCTGGAGAGCCATTTTATTACTGAGCCAACAAAACAGAGATTAGGCCTCAGCAGTTTCCAAAGTGATTTATTTTAGAATAATGACTATCTGGTATAAATATGGTGATAACTCAGCACCACATTCAAATGAAGACAAAGTAGGCAACTCAAAGGGAGAGCAAAAAAATAAAGGCATTTTTTGTAAGAAGGAAATCACCCAGGGAAGGATCCTGTGGGCACCAGTCAGTGATGCACAGAATTTCTGTGAGCTGAACCCTTAAGCACATACCAAAGAGAAAAGGGGCAAAAGGCAGAGCCAGATAGACACTATTTAAGCCAGATAGACACTATTTAGCCTTTCTTTTGAAACTCAGGACACAATACAAAAAATGGCTTTAAGCTCAGACCCAATTCTACGTGAAATTTTGAAGCAATCTGTTAGAATTTGTACATCCTATCAGCAGCATGTCAGCCATGTCAAACAACACTGAAATCTGGCAGCTCCAAGAATTAGGTGTTTTGCAGTGTGGTTTGCTGTAAATGTACAGAATGCTAAGTGAGGGTTTGAGCATCAAGAAGATGTGGAGAGAAACATATTTTTCCTCAGACATCTTTCTTTAAAATACATATTGTCTTACTATAATAACTCCCTGCTTTTTCCAAAGATCACAGAAGATGAAATAGCAGAGAGGGCAGGGAATATTTAGACCTAGCCTAAGAAAAAAAAATTTGGAAAACTTACTATAAAAATGTTGCCAACGGAAAGATTAAATGCTTTTCAGTATTTTTTAAACTTACTGAACCTCCATTAAAATTACACTTAGAGTGATCTGCAATATGTTAACTTTATGTTTATACATGAAATATACATTTATGGCATAATGTAAAAGGCTGAACTTTATAAATGTACCTACCAAACAGCTGGAGCATGTAGCAAGACTGACATCATTGTAATGGAGCATCTGTGGCTTTGTGGATTTGTGTGTGGGAGAAATGGGGCCAATAAAAGGAAAGGAGGAAAAATCTTTAGCAGGCAATAGCACCAAAATTGTACTGCATGAATTTCTCAAAACAGCTATGAATAAATCAAACAGTAAAGGATAGAAAAAACATTACTTTTATTGCCAGAAATTGGCACTATTTGCATTTTGTGCAGTCTGAAACTTATATTCATTGTATCTTTAAAACTAGCTCAGAAAAGAACCTGATGGGCATAAAATGCTTTAACAATTAATTGGATGCTAAAGGATTAATTTCTTTTTGCTGAGAAGGGAGTAATTACTCTTCTGTTTTACCTGTGGTGTGCCCAAATTCAGGCCCTTTTTTGATACCCCTTTTTGTCACCCCCCCAGGTGAACACTGGAGCCTGTGGAAAGCATGTACCCCACAGCCAGGTTTAAATTAAGGTGCCAGCTCGGGAAAGCAGGGAAATTTCCCATTCTGATCCTTCTTTCACCCACTCTGAGGTGCCACAAGGGCTGTGCAGTATGAGGCTATGCCTTCCTCAAACTAGAGAGGGGAGAAGAAAAATTCCCATCATTTCACCTAGCTGGGATGAAAGCACTTAATCCAGAAGAGTGTTTCAACTACAGAATTATGATGCTGAGTAAATTACTACACAGCTAAACTATGAAGTCTAGCAAATTTTTCTGTATTGCTTTATTACTGAAAGCCTTCATTATTTTTGATTTCATCAATTTGGGGAATGCAGTACCTGCATCGACTGATGGAAATTATGAATTAAAAGCAGTTCAAAGAGCAATATATTAGTTAAGTAAAAACTCCTCTCTAGGAGCTATATCACAGGTATCAATGAAGTACCTTGACTCTGTTTACCAAACAGGGAATATTCTCACAGACCTACAGGCTGTTTAACTAGTAGAGAAGTTTGTGAAGTGTCTAAGCTTATGGTGGCTGCCACAGAGCTATAAAGAAACATAAAATACTGAAAATTTTGGCCCTCTGTAGCATTTTTTTCCTTAGTGCACAATAACAACTTCACTAATATCTTGAAAAGTGAAATAACTTGCTTCTCATCCTCCTGCTAGAAGTTTTTTAACATTTTAAAAGAAAATGTTTTCTTCCATCAAGAAGTATATGGATGTTTCCCCTTACACAATTCTCAAACATAATCTGCAAATGAAGTTGTAAAGCCAACATACCAACAAGTGAAGATAGAGGATTCAAGACATCGATTGAGCCAACCAAATAAATAAGGGCAAAAATGTCCATTTCAGCTTTCTTTTCTATTTCTAATAGTTTGCACAAACAAAATATACCTCCTTCAGCCATTGTAATTTAAGATCATTTCACAGTCATGAGATATTCCTACCCTCACCAGATCAGTGGCAAAGAAATTTGTGCCAGTTGTAACCAACACGGTTGCTGTGTGACTATTCAGATAATTCACATGGCACTGCTTCCATGCCCAAACTGGATAAAGCACACAATCATCCCAGCAGCAGCTCTGCCCTTTGAGGCCAGCCTTCTGTTCCCATGGTGACATGCATATGCATCTTTGAAATTCATTTTGAACACTCATGCCAGTAAGTCTCAGGAACCAAACATTCAGAGAAAACAAAAGGTGCACAAACACAGTCAGACCAAAGCCTTTCAGAGACTGAGACATTCCACCAAAATGCTTCACTGTGTAAGCCAAGGCTCTGTTGCAAGGGAGAAAAACCTCCAGCAAACAGCTTCCATGGCTGCAGGGAGAAATGAAGTCGCTGACAAAGTAGGGAAAATGGTATTATCTTTTTGTGAGATCCACTGTGAGTCCCTAAAGGTTCTCTTACAATAACCATTCCTGAACACCTGCTGGCTTAAGCTGGCATTTGTGTCCCTGGTAATATGGAAACCAACTCTCAAGGACTGAGTAAGGGGTTTGGCTGAACTTTATTGCTGCTTTAACAATCAAAAGAAAGTCTATGTTTAAGTGCTTTATTATTAAAGAGAAGGTTTCACATTTAAAGGATAAAGCTCTTCTTGTTTTAAGAAATGTAAATCTTTTGATTTGAATCCTTTTTCTCTACTGCAGTATCATCACCACCATTCAGTGGGGCAGCACAGGAATAGGCTTGCAAATATCTCCAAATATAAAACAGACTAAACTGTTGAGGTTCCTGTTGAAGCTACTTTGAGTCAATAAGAAGCTTATTAATAATTTCTCCTCCATCTTTCATCCACAGAGGAACTAGCTTGGTTTATTTGATGTACAGGTTCAGAGGCTTAAAACAGACCTGAAAACAAACTATTTCTTGACTTTGTGGGGAAGGTGGGGAAGGAAGAAATTTAATACTTGAAAGGGGTAGACAGAGAGGGAGGAAGAAAATCTAGTTATGCCAAACTATTTTGTTAATGAAGAAAAAATAACAACAGAGAGTAAGTCTGCAAGGAACTCTGTATTTTGAGTCAGAGTGTTACATGACAATTTTGTCATGTTGCACACACAGTATCTGTTTCTTTTTGACCTCTTTTGGTTTTGGTCCATATAAAAGCATGAGCGCAACTAAAATGCAAACAGGTTTGGGAAAAATACAACAGGTTCATGTTTTAATTGGAAGTAGAAAATATTTGCTCAAAAAGCAATACTTATTAATCTGTTCCTCAAAAATTAATTTTTCATTGTGCAATTATAAAAAAATAGACTTGGACTGCAGGTACTGCTGTGTTCATAATTATATTTGGTAGTCATGCTTCTGAAGGCATGAGAAGAAAGCACACTTTTAATGTGTGTCTGGTGGCTAAATGACTCTTCCCACAGATAATCAGTTCTTTCTCACTCCTTTAGGCAGCCTCTAACCTGGAAAGCATCATAAGAGCACTGCAGGGCAAATGCTGGGGTGCAATCACAGCTGCTGCCTTTGAGCACATAGCTCAGGTTCCTGCAGTAGAAGGGTGAGCACCTCCAGCTCTGGCCATGCAGAGACACAAATTATTCAAGGATAATTCAGGGCAGGAGCTTGGCTTTGGGGATCTGAGTCAACCTCTGCAGAGGGCCCTTCTCTCTAATGGATGGACAGTGATCCTGCAGAGAAATGCATCCTGAACAGGGTGAAACATGACACTTAGCAAAGCCAAGTGTGGGCTACAACACCTTTTCTGACTGAGCCAGCACATTACATTCAAATCTGGTTTGTTGGGTTTTTTGGGTTTGTTTTTTGTTGGTTTTTGGGTGTTTTGTTTTTGTTTTTTTTTTTTGTTTAAATTTAAATTGGAATCTCTCCCTTTTATTTGTACACGTAAAAGTCTTTAAAGAGTTATAACATATATTCTATAGTTATAATAATTTCTTCCCCAGACTGTTAAAAAAAAAAAACCCAAACAAATCAAATCCCCCAACCTAATTCCCAAAATTCATATTATAAGAATTGCTTTCTACTGTAAGGAGAAATAATTAGAATATATACAGTACAGACAGTGCAGAAGCAGGGACTGATCTGACACTGCCCTTGCAGCACTACCTTCTCTCCACACTTCTTTCTCTTCCTTTCATCTTTCTGTCTCTGAACCCCTGGGTGGTAAAGTGTTTGTGAGGGAACTGGGAGAGGGACAAACCTCTCTGGGAAAGGAGGAAGATGCTCCAAGATGGAGGAAAGGACAGGGACAGCAGGACAAGCAGGGACAGTGCCCTGTGGGAGAGGCTCTAGGGAAGCAGGTTTGCTGCTCCTGCAGGAGGTGCCTTTGCCATGAGAACTCTGCAGAGTGTCTCCTTAGAGATTCTGGAGCATTTCCCATGCTGATGGAGGCAGGTCCAGCGGGAGCAAGGCAGAGCTGTGCCCTTTGTCCCTCCTGGCTGCTGTATCCCCTGACAGACCCAGCCCAGCTCACCGGCCAACCTGCAGATCACACCCTTCTGTCAGTCACTGATTCCCCTCCTTAATGCAGGCCATTGCTTCACTACAAATACCTCAATCATATGGTCCAAAATCTGTAGGTGGCAGGCTTAACACCTTGTCTCTGAAATGCAGTTGGCTTCCCCTTTCTTTTCCTAGCATAGCTGGATCAATAGCAGGCAAAGCTGAGGGAATTCTATGTCAGATGCACCAGAGATGTGTCTCATCCAGCTAAGCAAACCTAACCTTTAAGCTGTTTACTCCCCACTATTTGACTACAGCATCTGCTCTTAAAGGAAATCAATATTGCAGCTGAGCAGCTTAGTCTCTGTATTTCCATGCAGGAGAGGTAATCCATTTGCTTGTCCACTGGTGTTCAGCTTTGGACAGGATATAAACTGAACACAGACATGAGGTTTCCCTGCTAATGAGCAGCCACTTCCACAGCCCCAGCACAGTGAATCTTGGGGAAGCTGCTTCAACACAGCATTTTTTGTAGGGGCCTGGCAGCTGTAAGAGAGGGCACAATGATAATGGGTTGTGCAGACTGAGGATCCCAAACACCACCATTTCTTGGTCATTTGCACTGAGCTATTTTCCTTTTCCTGGCCTGCAGCCCTGGTGCCATTGGCTCTGGTGGCTACTGACACTGACACAAGGCTTGTTTCAGCAACAAAGAATGGCAGGGAACTCCTGGGAGCATTCAGAATTCTCTGATTTTCAGATCCATGGCCCCCTGTTTTCTTCAAACAGCTGCAAAGGCTGAAAAGTGTTAGAGGGAACAGAACTAATGTCAAGCAGCAGCATGGAACTCGGAAGACACAGGATAAAACTATGCTTGTGGGACCAGAACATTTAGAGAGAATATCTTCTCATTATACTGAAGAATGGAAGATATTTCTTTGTAATTTGGGGAGGATTTGAACACAGCAACAACACTAAAAGCAATTCAGCTTGTTTAAAAAAAATGCTGTGTGTTTCCTGTTAAAAATTAATTCTTTTTTTCTCATAGAAATACTTCATTATTGCACTTTGCTTTAAAAAAACTTTGTTCATGAGTAATAATTGCTGATCTATGTGCTGTGTTTTACAATAGGTAATCTCTTTTAATTTTACAAAAATATCCTGCTGTTATATCTGTGCTTATAACAGACACTATGCAGTAGAATAGGTGGTCATGACAAATACATGGCTTAGGCAGGATTTTAGTAATATAAATATTTAAATCACTGTACAGATTCACTCTTAATTCCATGCTCAGGAGCCTTAGCAGCCTGATTTAAGGGCAAAAAAAATCCATGTATGTATTTTCAATTTTTTCCTTAATGACCACGGGAACACTATTACTATTGTTTAATGTCACAGTGATATCTGTGGGACTTAAAATCAAATTATGAGTAGAAAATCAGAGTATTGTGTTAGCAAATGTCCCTCCTGCACATACATAATCATATCAATAATTTTCATGTAACAAATGCACAAAGATGTGAGGAAGTGTCTAAATTTCCATGGAACTCAACTTAGATAGCCCTTAGTGGCCACTCTGGCTCTTGAGCATCACTCTAAACTCAGCCTTTTCCCCCTTGGTGTTTCAGTACATTTTTTGTCTGCAAACCTCCATTAATGAACTTGGAGTATTTTGGATGCAACTTTGGGATTACATTTCACATCTGTCAAATGTGATCTTTCCTATTTTTTACAGAAAAAAAATACCAGCATGAGGGCAGAGTGAATGGAAAATATTGTGCATGCTGCACTCAAATATGTGTTACTCACATAACTGTTGGTTGCAAACGTTCAACCCTAATGGTCTGGAACAAACTTTAAGAATTCAACTGGAGTGCAGATATCCACTTTGCTGTTTCCCAACTCCTATCATGTGCTTTCCAGGCTGTTGGACACATTTCCAACCCACATCTCTCTCGCTTATCACATTTTTGTAATGAATGAATGAAATGTTTATATCACAGTCAAGTTGTGCTACTTGTTTTTTGGTTGTTTTTTTTTGTTTTGTTTTTTTTTCCCAAATAAATGATGACAGAGAATGAAATATCTAATGCAATTTGTAAAAATAATATATATGCCAATAACAACATTTCTGAGAGCTGGAGCTGTATATAAAAAATCAGCTAATGGTTCTCTCACATGAAAAGAGGCAGATAAACTTCTAGCCTCAGGCTTGAAATTGGATCTTGACCTCATGCTAGCAAAATATTGTCACCACATACAGCCTCACTGCAGTACAATTTGGTATCAGTGCAAACATACTTAGAGCAAAGTTCAGCACTGAGGATTTGGGTGAGCAGTGTCATCCTCACCATTCCTGTGCTGCTGAATGCTCAGAGCCCCACGGAGCTGTGCCATGGCTGGAAACTGAGGGGTTCCCATCAGGATCCCCCAAAAGTGCCCATCCTCACTCACTCCCCACCAGGAGGGGATTCTTTCTCAATTAACTGATGCTCAGACAAGAGTACTTGACCAACTGCATGTTAGGAATGCTTCAAACATCCAAAAACTTAGAGTGCACAGCCTTTAGGATGACTGAAGATCCTCAGTGCAGTGAGGCATTGGACTGTTTGTGACCTTTCTAGTGCAGCCACCTTTCCATATGAGGTGTAGGAAAATGGAGAGTTTCCATCTCCAGCTTTAAAATGCATTGGCAGTTTTTCATCAAAGAAATCAAGACCAGAAATCCCACAAACTTTAAATATTTGCCAGCATTCATACCCCTGAACAAACCCAAGGTGAGTGTGACACATGTGGGCCTCCACAAGCACGGTGGGTACCTGGTTCTGTGCTCACAGTGACCAAGAGAGGAGACACAGTGACTGGTACAAAGCAAATCATATCAGAGTCTCCTAAAGACTTTTTCTTTTCACAGTGACACCTGGTTAACAAGACCACAACAGAGAGGTCAGGAAAGATAATCCAGGCTGAAAAATGCAGCTCCACTACAGCATGTTAGCAAATATGTGTTTTTAGCAGAGTCCTTTAGCTCACTACACAAGTAGTTGTGGTTTCTATTGAGAGACATCTCAGATTGTGTTTTTTAAAATGCTATATGATTTCTAAGCTAGGTTCTAAATATAATTTTAAGATTAAAAAGCAAGTTGATAAATTCTGGTTTAGAAAGGCTCACAGATATCATATGACATCGTAAAAGTAACATTTAATTGCAAGAACTGCTGGCTACTCTTTTCCACAACTTTAGGTCAAGTCTCATCAACAATATGACTCTAACAAGGAACTGCACAACAGAAACTGAAGTATAAAAAGCAGAAATGACCTGGAGATTCACATTAAAAGAGCAATAAATCCTGGAGCTAAAGTCCTCATTGGATGTGTCCACAGAGTGTTTTGCAAGGATGTTGTTAATTTATTTCTGTTAACATAAACTTTAGCAATGATTGAGAAGGCCACATCTGAAAGATTCAAGCAGACAACGTGCCATCTTTTCCACAGCCAGCTAAAACTCTGCATTGGTTTATCTAATATACAAATGTTCCTTGCACAGCTTTCAAATCTTAAGATTCAAGCTGTTTTTCTAAGTTAAAGGCTTTAAAATATTCATTAAGCTACCCCAAACCCTTTAAAAAGGAAACTGCTCCATGTAAAGATGTTTAAGCCATGTTTGCATTGTTTTAAATCTGCCTATAATATGAATATATTACAAACTAAAATAATGTTACATTATTAGCAATTCTTCACAAGTGTGCCTGGCTTTAAAAATTAATTGCAACGTTTCTCAATTTCAATAACCTTTTTCTATCCCAAGCCATTATTAATAAAAATAATATATATTACTACTGAGCTCTATATATTATGGCATACATACAACTTTTTAAATCCCTTGTCATTACAAAGCATCCTTTCATTGCATCAGCTACTTTCTATCATTTCATTAATATTTATTAATGCTTGTTTAAAATGTAAAATTAAGCTAACTTTTAAGTAGATTATGATTTATATTTTAATGGAGTACTGATTTTAACTATGAAGAGTGCAGATCACCACATTCTCCTGCAGAGGTTTTATTGGAAGTGGGAGTTAAGAGAAAGAATGCATGTCTTGTCCTGATGGTGAGAGAAAATCTGGTAAGCTAAACTTAATTTTCACTAAAATTCCAAGATTTTGTGGTGCTTTCAGAGGGAGACATAAGGTGGCAATCTGTGTACAAACAACTAAAGTGCTCCAGAATTCAGCAAGCGTACAAAAAATGTTCTGAAACAAAAAAAAAAGAAAAAAAAAAACACAATCCCCAAGCAAACAGAAATTCTCCAGCCTTGAAAACTGTCCAAGGGATTGTTAAACTGATGACTGGCAGGCACAGACCTGCCTGGTAACTTAGATATGTCTTGCCCTATTATTTTATGTACCTTTTTTCTTAAATGAAAATAGTAATTTAGAGTGTTTCCTGAACTGGTCATTCAAAATATACATTATCAAAGGGTAGAATTAAATTGCCCATACAGTGACTTTAAATTACACCTGCATGACAAACATTATAATCACTGGTGCCTTTGAAGTGAAGAGAAAGTTACTCAGCCTGCAAGTGGAGAAGTGTGGGTAACACACAATATAACATTTTAAGCTAAGTATAAAGACCTTTAATAAACAATTCTTGCAGTTTAAATGGCATAATTTGATACTTTTTACAAGGAAAGAACAAGGAAAAAATATTTTTGGATCTTCTGGAGTTTTGGGGTTTTGGCTAAAATAAGTTTCTAGAAATACTGCTGTTGCCTCAAGTTTAAAGACTTTTTAACAGCCATAAGTATTCTTCAAGTCTGGAAGATCTACTTTTCAAAAGAGAAGTGCAAGATAATTCCATATACTTAGATTGTGATCCTCGAGACTTCAACAATGAACCACTGAGGCATGCAAAACGCAGTTTCCCTTGAAGATATTCCTTCAGCTCCATGTACACCTAAGAAATGTGCATGGAGCTGAAAGAAATGAAGGACTGCTCAGCATTGTGAAGAGCAGTCCTGAGCAGTTTGGCTGCAGCACACCTGTGACCCAGCATGGGCACAGGTCAAAGCCATCCATGTGCCATCGTCCTGCGGGTACCGGGCACGGCTGCTGGGAAAGAACTCACAGGGTGGGGAAATAGAGACACCATTTCCCTTAGGATGATGAAAGGCCCATACAGTAAAAAAGAATACAATCCAAAATGTCTTCTAGAAGATTTATAATTTAGAATCTAGAATCTATAACTTAATGCCCAAGGACAGACGCAGGGACATTGAGAATGCATTGATAGAGCTCTGAAAGAGAAGAAATCGGCCCTGGGTGCTTTCCCTGGTTTATGTGGCAAGCTGGTTTGTTTAGAAGTAAACTAACTACATCTGAAAAGGCAAATGATTATTTATTTCATGGGAAATTGAACTGTGTATTTCTTTTCACGTTTTAAACATGATCAAGTACAGCAGTTTGGCAAGCTTCTACTGAGAAAGAAATGCGGAAATATTTTAGCAAATGGTGGTATGTCTCGAGATTAAGTGGGTTTTAAAAACCATTTCCATTTTAATGTCTGCAGATTGCACTGCTCCTGACACTAATATACTCATGCCCTGAGCAGTCTGCATCTAATTTGTGTTGTTATTTATCTGTTACTGCCAAATCTGTGCATTTAGTGGACAAGTCTGAAATTTGCCATTATAAATCCACATGAAGGGTTCAGTGTCATCCTAACCACACTTCCATTGCCATTTACATCTTTTTTTGACAATAAATGGCATTCGATGCCCAGTCTATGAGAAAGCAAGAGAAACAATTTGGTTTCTTGACGGTTTTCCTTGTTTACTTAATGTCTGCTTACTAACTTTCTATTGGAACAAATAAATGATAGATGGGACAGTGTTTAATCAAATAAGTAGTTCTTATACATTTTAACAGGCAATTTACAAGTTATGCCCAACAAGATAAAGTAAATGCATTCATCTTTTATATTTGGCATAATTAAAATATGCATAAATCTTTCCCAGGGCTAGGATGATTGTACCTAAATGCTTCCTTGCTTCCCTAGTGACAATATGGCTTTCTTATATTTACTTTCCTCTTTGTCTTAAGATTGTGAACAAAGGATCAACGGGAAACAAAACAGTTTCTTTGGGGTTTTGGTATTGACCTTGTAGACCCATGAGTGCTGCAATTAAAAGTGAAGGGGGGTTTTTTGGAAGTAAGGCCAGATTTTTGATCTTCATCCAAGTCCAATATGTCATCACACATCAACAGGAGAGGTTAAAAGGGCAAATTTTTAAGCATTTGACTGTGCAACTGCTGCCTAATCTGTATGCCCACAGTTTTTACAGTGAACACACAAATTTGGCAACTATGCACTCAACTGACTCCTTGCAACTTAGAAACTTTAACATTAAAGTACAAATAGTCAGATGACTAAATTGCTTTACTCACCCTCATAGCAGTTATAGCTGAAATTAATGGTATTTTCCCAAATGAAGCTAAATAAAAACATTTGAATTTTCATGCATAAATGAGATTTGCAATTAGACAAAACCATTTTTGTTTGTTCTACAAAGACATGGAGAATATACTAAAAAGACTGGCAAACATTTTCTAATCAAATGTCTTAATAGCCATCATCAATTCTATTTCATAAGGACTTTGACATTCTAAGGATTCTTTTCTTAGACACTTTTACTGCAACTAAAATTTGTTATGATGATATTCCCAGAAGGCAAAAATTGGTGAGGTACCCAGTGAGCATTGCTGAAGAACATTGGTTTGCACACTTATATTTAAAATTGGCTAGAATATTGGGACAATACTTTATAAAATTACAGGCAGCACTGAGACAAATAACGTCTAAAACTTTTGATGTCTAATCAGAAACTCATCTTTGAGCAGCACAACACCTTTAAAGCCCATACCAAGTCCATCTGTCATTAGTGTAGTTCTGACTCACAGAACAAATGCCAGTTGAGAATGATAAAGAAAAAACATTTCTCTTTAGCAATTAATTACTGTCAACGTTGAGGCTGTGATAGAACAGTCTATGATATAAGCTTTCAGAAGTAAAGGGGTTTGTTTTTTTATTAGGTTTTTTGCAATAAAAAGGAATAGCTTACTGGAAAATATGAAACCAATTCAGATTTTAAAAAAATCCCAGTTTTTCTCTCTTGTTGACAGTGCTTCGAAAATGTGGGTTGACTTGTTTTTGATTGCTGTTTAAATAACAGATTAATTTAATAATCATTGGGATATTGAATAACAACAAATTATGGGGTGGGACAGCCAAACCCTGACCCTAATGACATTCTTATGTTAATTCTTATTTTCTTTTAGGCTCCTGCTTTCTTAATAAAACCTATATTTTTGAAAATCGTTTTTAAACGTTGCAATTTATCCCAAAGTAGTTTGCTTGTAAGAGATAAGTTTACATATTGAGAGTGCATTTTATATGTCTGTATATATTTATTGCCTGACTCAAAGCCTGCTTAGGTGTATAGGTGTCCTTCCATTGAATGAGTTCCCAGAGATGGCTGTAAATGTGAGCCAGCTGTTAAAAAAGTAATTAGCAGGTAGTCCTTTCTACTGTGAGATTTATTTTAGCATATTTCAATTTAAATCCAAGTGCCCATGATTAAATTTATGATTGGAAATGTTTATGAATTTTCATTACTGCAGTTGGTAACTGTCCCTCTGTGCATGGGCAGAGTATTTCTACAAGATCAGTAACAGCACACCCACAACAGAATAAAACTGAGCCTCTGCCCTCACCCTGTGACCTTGCTGGCTATGACTGTGACTTTGTTAGCAAAACCACAGTATTTGTGCCCAAAATGTCTTATCTGAGTAACATTATATGGTTTCAATTAACATCAGTCATCATTTTTACTTCTACTAAGAGACTGTTTTTAGTCTCCTTTTTCAGACAAGGGCTCTATAGTAGTGCCTGGCACTGCAGGAACAAAAGCCAGGGACTGGGGTATCTTTTGACACAAACTTGCTTAAAGCAGAGTATTTGCACAACTTTTGTCTGCAAACCTCTTCACAATATACTGACTTTCAAGTAGTTTTTCAGTATTCCACAAGGTGCATAATCAGGTAAATATTTACAATTATCTTCTTCTATTTGCAATAAATATTTGCAATTATGTGTCACAGATTAACCTATAACATGATCTAATGAGGACACAGAAAAGAATCCCACTGGCTCAAAGTGATGCTGCACAGGTTAAGCACCAGCACAGTGTCAGCTCCAAACTTGCTGCATAAAAGATTGAACCTGAATTCTGACTGATTGAGCCCATCATTCTTAAATTACAAATATTAAGCAATACACTTGCTTGTAAAAATATTTATTGGTACTGAGGCTATGAAACAGAAAACTGGGTCAGAAGATGTAGGTCTACAAAGGACTTTGGGTCAAATTCCTGAGCTGTTCTGCGGGAAAGTGTCCTGGGTTATAACAAAAATATTTGGAATCCAATGCAGTCTGCAATCTTAGATGCAATTTGTAGATTGTTAATGACAGTGGGTAAACGGGATAACGAACAACTTTCCCATGAGAATCTAACAGCTCTTCTGGATTATTTCTTTAGGTTTTGCCATTGCTTGTGGAGAAAAATAATGGGTGCCTTGAGATCAGTTTGCAACTTACAGGGTTTTCTTTTATTTTTTTTTCCACTGTGGAACACAAAATGTTTTTCTATGAAAAAGATCTTAGTGCATTATTTTTGAAATACTATAATTTTCACTAAACTCAGTTTCCAACTTGGTGCGTTCCAAGTATTGCAGAATTGTATTATTTTTGAAACTTATTTCCTTTGACCTGAAGTTACCTAGGAACACAGATTAAAATCTGCATTCCTTTGAGAAAACCTAGTCCTGTTAAATTAATCTTCTTTGCATGGAATCATGTCTGTTTGCAATATTTAAACAGAATCATTCAACGGTTAGGGTTTGAAGGGACCTTAAAACCATCTGGTTCCAGCCCCCCTGCCATGGCAGGGACATCTTGCACTAGACCAGGGTGCTGAAAACCCCATCCAACCTGGCCTGGAACACCTCCAGGACTGCATGATAATTTGCAGAACTTCTCAGTAACTTTCTGTTAAATTATCACAAAATAAGGCTGCTTAAATTCTACAATGTTGGCACAAAGCACTCCCAGCAGTGTAACCTTCTTTGTATTCAATATGTCAAGTGGAAAAATCACGGCTTGATTTTGTTGAGTTTGTACTTTTCAGGGAGTGGGACCCATTGTTGCATTTAAAGGGTTCCAGAGCATCAATTTACAAAGCACTCTCATACTTCTATTCCACAAAGCCATATAAAACCAATTATTCATACTAGACATTAACAATTTCCTTCTACTTAAAAGTTGGTCAGTAGCAAATGAAAAGTGAATATTAGCACTTAAAATTTATCTGCAGTGTACTTACTCCTGTTTCCTGTTTTAAAGCAATGAAAATATCAAGGAGAAAATTTAGGAGTAAGTCCAGAAGCACACCTATTGACTTCAAAGTGAAGTTTTCACCTTTATTTGCTAATTGCATATTGATTTAGCCTGGAAAGGAAGAGCTGTAACAATTTTTGTTTAACTTATAAATTCTTCCTGACGTTTATATTGATAGACAAATTATTGCTGTAAATACTAATCTCCTGGTGATGACAAGCTCTCAGCATAAAGGAAATCCAATTAAGAGACTTATCTAAGTACAGAAATTTGCATAACCAATACCTATGCAGTTTCACAATTAAAATGTACCAGTACTACAGTCAAAATGTCACAGCACATGGGCAGCAAATGCAGAGAAAATACATTTTCAGTGTGAAAGAGGAAAGCTAGACTGAAATCTTCCACTTCTTTTTGCTCTATAAGGGACAAGTTTACAGGAGCACTGGTAGAAATGACATTACAGCACTGTCATGTGAGATTTGTTATTAACTCAGCTTCCCAGCACTGGAAGTTTGGAGAATAGATTTAATCGTCTCCCACTCTTTCAGACTAACAGTTCTAAGAAGGAAACTCTGTTTGGCATTCCAGTAAAACAACCAGATCTCACAAGGAAATTCCTGACCTATCCAGCAGGGTTTCACTCCTGGACAGGAGACTGAACAGCACTTACCTTTTGAATCTAAGTCTTACAGCCTATGCCCCTAGAATGCTGCCTGTGTTTAGGAAAAGAATTAAAACATTCACTATTTGAAATTAACATAAGCCTCTACCACTCTGACATTTTTTTGGTAGAAAGCAATAGGCACGGCTTTAATTTAAGAGCATCAAAGTTTTAAGTGACCCCTGTAAGAGGAGAAATGACACCTTGACAGAGGTCAGTACCCAGGATAAAACACAACAGACTCGTACATTCTTCAACACAGCCTCAAATAATTCAGTTTTATTGCTTTGTCACAAACAGTTGCATTAAAAAAAATAAAAAAAAAAAAATGGAAAGGGCTTACTTGAAACAGTCATCGCAAGCAATGTTCCCCGTGGTCTCCTTTATGGTGCGCTCGGAAACAAAGGCTGGGTACTCTGTGTCACAGGGCTCCAGGGTCTGCTTCAACCTCTGAGCTATAGGCACAGGAAAAAACATCTTGATGTTAACATGAGAAGAACAGCACACAAAATTGTGAACAACATGAGATGCTGTGTTACAGAGCTCACAGAGAACGGAAATGTTACTCAGCTTCTGCCACCCTGTGAGATTTCCTAGGCAGTGCATAACGCTATTTTTTCAATTAAATTAAAAAAAAAAGTTTATCCATGGAATGTAATTTTGCAAGATAGCGCTGTTAAAGTAGTTATTAATGGTTTAGCCATTGCCAACCTACTTTACATTTATGCATGAGTTTTTATTCTTTCTGTATAGATCCAAGATGGATTTACTGTCACTTTTATCTCAGTGGTGCTGTGCATCACTAACCTTTATTCATGGGAGTTTACATTTATTTGGTATGTAAATTGTGGTATATTTTACTGAAGCCAAAACATGTATTTTATATTACAGCTGGGGAATCTTTGTAGGGTTTCATCAGTTAAAATAACTCTGTGGGTGGGAGAGGCAGAAGAGTTACTTTACCCAACAGCAATGTTTGTTATCTGCTTCCCAAAATAGTAATAATTAAGACTCCATAGCACCTTTAATCTGAAGTCTTTGCAATGCAAGGAAAAAGTGTCACTATTTCCATCCTAAAGATTGGGAAACTGAGTTACCAGGGAGCAGAGGGGCTGGTTCAAGGTCAGACTACAGGACAGCTGCTCTTCTGGCTCTCATTCTGAAGTATCTGACACAAAATGTTTCTCCCTCATTCCCTTTCTTTTTCCTCTCCACCCCTTCATTGTTCCTTAACACAGAGATACACTTTGCACATCAGCACAAATGTTAGCCCTATCTTAAACTAATTGCTAAGTGGGAAAACAAGATGAGGTATGGCAAAAATAGATTACACAGAACAGGCTCTTGGGCTTGACAGACCTTCCCTGGAGATGATCTGTTTCAGAGTGAGGGGTGCATCCACTGAGCAGTGCCAGGGGAGCCACCACATCTGCATTTCCAATCACACCAGGGCAGGCATTTCTGAACTGTTCACACTTGTTGTACGTGATAAAACCCCAAAAATTATTCCATCAAATGCACAGATCTCAAAGGAGGTATTAAAGCTGGTCAGAAAAGTTTTGTTATCTCTGATGTTTTCACTGTGGTTGTGAGATGTTTAATAGTTCAGCATTTTTTAGAAAATTGTCTTACTAGCTCTACTGCACCTCTTCCCTTTCTCTTCTGTTTTCCTTATCTGTTGTCAGGAATGACTGGAGTTTATCACCTGTGTTTTGAGTCTACCCTCACTTGTATCAGCATATGGCTTGTGTATCCAAGAGGCTGAAAAGATTCACTGGTCTCACATTTCCTGCACCTCACTAGAGTCCAGAAGGTGATGGGGTTGTCCAAGGTTTAGGGGTTCTTCTCTCTCATTTACAAATGTGATTGCAATTACAAGATCTTGTGCAGAAGTATTTTCCAAAGCAGGGTTTGGCAAGGAAGCAGGTGTGTGTGGACCCTCCAGCATCTCCACAGTACATCACATTCTATTAATGTCACAGTTTCAGTGGGAAGCAATTTCTCCACTCGAGGAATTAATGGTTTTTTGTTGGTTTTTTGTTTGTTTGTTTGTTTTTTTCCCTTGAGCTTTGGTAAATGTTCTTAAGTAAAAAATAAATGTGCAAGTTTATTAATTTTAATTTCACAAAGTGCAGTCATAAATATGACAACTCTGAGTGGTAACATAGCATTACAGAAGACAATACCTAAGCATTTGCTTTTCTCTTCTGCTCTCTTGTGAAATATCTTCTGCTTTTTCTTCCTAAAATATGCTGCTTCCAAACAACCAACCCTTGCTATCTAACCAGATATGAGCTGGGCAAGCACTACTCTAAAAATACTGAGATCCCAATGAGCATCTTGAGGGGGTATTTCCAATACTCTTAACTCATCAAAGTGGAGCAAGTGACTTGTGAAATTAAAACTTCACTGTCAACTAACCATGAATGGAAATTTCTCAATAATACTGGTCCATCAAAGTGCTGCACTGATGGTTTTGTTTTAAATAAAAGAAAGTTTGGAAGTTATTATTGCCTCTTCTGTAACGAGTGCACTCTCAAAACGCAAACTCAGACATTCATTTTCATGAGCTGAAGAGGGATGTTGTGTTTGAAAGATATTTTCTCTAGCATACAATGCAAGTTCCACTGGATGTTTCATGTCAGGCTATATTAAAACATATTTGTGCAGTACATTTGGAAAAAAAAAATATATTTCCTACACTGGCTGCTTTGGCTGCTCTGCAAGCACCAAGGACTAGGACAGGCACAGCTGCCACTCCTCAAGGAAGGGTTTTGCATTTTCTGGGTCTAGCACAGCAAACCTGGCTGTCCTTCACAGCCTCAGTGGTAGGGATGGTTCTCTTCATGCTTAGGGAAATCACTGAACAGTTGGTCTTGGTTTTAGGGGCCTGACTGATATTTTATCTTCAGACAGGATATTATTTTGGCATAAAGACAGCCTAGTATCCAGGCAATGCAAATATTAAATGAAGCCTAAAGCAGCAATTTTATCCCCTGCTTTGCTAAGAAATATGCAAATATGAAGCTGAAGAATTCAGTTTAAATTCTTACACCAGTCAATGACACACAGCACAATTTGCCTATTAAATTGTCACTTGAAGAGCACTGCTCTTGTAAAGTGGCCCTTTACTTTTGAGAAACATTTCTAAAAATGCCATAAAAAGTCTGGTAAAACACAGAAAGACAGCTTACACTGAAAACTTCCCATTCTTAGTGGAACTATTAAAAACTGTCATTATTTCAAATGAAGCTTCTGCATTTTAAAAAAATATTTTGGATAAATTGAATTTTAATACATTTTAATGTCTATTTTTGAATGGAATAATAAAACAAAATACAGATCAGCCTTTTTTAGTATAAAATATACTATCTTAAGCTTTAAAAATTATTTTTGTATGAAATAATAGAGATGATCATATTTCTGTACACTTTTTTTGAAATGGCATTTTCCAGGACAATAACTCCACTACATTTTATGGCAGCTCTAGGAAAAAAGAAAAAAAGTTGTGTAACTAAAACAGTGTAATTGCTTTATTCACAAACTTTGTTTTTGAATGAAGAGAAATGTTTTTTAAAAACATATTTAATCATCATCTACTATTTTAACTTTTCTGTCATAGTGGTGTTCTGTGTTCCTAGAGTGCACACCAGCACTTACTGGTTATTCACAGATCTTAATTCTCTTGTGTTTTAGGAAACATTAACAAAGAAGAGAATGCTGGCATGGGAGGAAAACTGTTATCAGATGTTTATTATTCAGTGTACACACATCTGAATTTCAAAAGTCCTAATTACTCTAGACATTTCTGCCATTATTCTAGGGAAAAAAACTCACACTTACCTTTAGCTGTTAGATCAGAGTGCCACCAACTGCATAGATTAAATTCCACAAGGAACCTGGAGAAATGATTAGAGTTTTCACATTACCCCACAGAATGTTTTCCAAATACTGAACTGGCAGTAGCTTGATAACATTAATCCTATTTTCAATAAAAGCTAACACAGAACTGAAATTCAAGTTACTGGCATAACTCTGGGATTAGCACCTACTCCTATTCTCATATTTTTACTGGGTTATTTTTTTCCTTCTGAAAACTTGTTCTGAAATTAACCCCATCAATAAATCACAGATTTACCCATTTTTAATTTAAAATATTGATTGTATTTGGAATGTTCACTAAAACTCTCAAAGCATGGCAGCACACTCTATTTTTGCTGTTGAACATTATTTCTTCATCATGTGGGTATTTTAACTCTAGCAAAATGCCATGAGATTATAACTGTCCTGGCTACCACACAGGAGCACACACAAAATAGTTTCTTTTATTAATTCTCAAATTGAAATAATAAGGCTATTTTATTTCGAAGAGCAGAAAAGAGTAACCATTGTCTAATGAACTCTAACTAAATTGCAAAGAACACTAAAATACACCATGATTTACCTGGAAGAATGGACTGAAAAGTATCAGCCAATCAGTTGTTGTAAAGTAAAGAATGTGAAACCAACATTCAGTTCATCATATGCCTGTGAACTTACAATACTTATAAACATAGAAAGTTTCTTAACATTTGCAAATCTGTGAAATGTAGCATCAGTCTCATTTTAACACAATTTATTTCCCTTATATTCACTTAGAAAGCTGCATTTATCAATCTCTGCCCTCTGGCAGCAGCCATTCATTTAATTCTCCTTAACTCTTATTCTGAACTTTGAAAAAAGCTCATACAATTTACAATTAAACAAAATGATTACAAGAAAAAATCAGTTTTATGTCAGTAAAGATAAAATTCACTCATATCTGCAGCTCTGCTTTCAGATAAGAAGAATAACAAATCATATAGCTTAATAACACATTTTAAGGCTTCCTCTTCTCCATGTGATATTTCTATTTCTTAGGCACATTCTCTTGAAGATAATGATCATTATGAATTAACTGGGAATTTTAGAAGAATTAATGGAGATAGAAAAATTCAGCAGCATCCAAGTGCACCTTATCTGGCACTGTAATGGGTCCTTCCTACAGAATTTTATGAAGTGACAAACCATACAGTGAGTCAGGGTAACAAGTTTCTGCTCTGACAGCAGCCCACCCAAGCAGCATCACAAACAGCCAGACATGGATCTAAAATTGAACAGTAAGCACAGAAAGAAATTTAGGTTGTGTATTGTGATCTGCTAAACAAAGCCATGCAGATATAAGTGAAGACCATGAGTGTAATAAAAGTGAAAGTGCGCATAATACAGCCAAAATTCTCTCAGATTTCAAAAATGCAAAATTGAAAAAAAAGATTGACAAATATTAATATATTTAAAATCATCCAAGAAAAGTAGCACAATGCATGCAAAATGCGAAAGGTACAAATATTAATATCCAAAAGTAGAAATATTTAGCAATTCACAGAAATATTTTAGATTCTTGATGAAATCTACTTACAAGACAAGTTCAGTCATAATCCACTTTACTGCAGCAAAGAAGGCATTATAAGGCTGGAGAGAAGAAACTCATTTAATAAAAAGTCAAAACATGCAGCATTTATAGCTTAACTGAATTCTTCATGTAAAAATCATCCTTTAGATATTCAAATGCATATGGAGCATAAAACCCCCTTTTTTAAGGATCAAGAAATATTATTATACTGATTATTAAAATGCATAAGTAATGAAATTTTCTTTTTATAATACTTGGTCATATGCACAGATGATCAGTGGAAAAAGGAAAGGTTTTGCAAATGATTCTTAAATCTTTAACCTCTAGGGGTTCCTATTTCCCAGGCTATTGCTGGAGGAACAGCTCGGGCAGATAAAATGAGCTTTTCTTGGGCTGCAATTCACAGGCTTGCCTCTCTATAATGCAAATCTCTGTTCATTACCTCAGCCTCATTAGGCTCAGAAAAGTCTGAATTTACCTAAATGTTTATCTGTGTCATTTCACAGTCCACATGTAAGTACTTTAAGAAGTTTTTTCCCTCCTCCCTCTGTTTTTCTGGATCATAACAAATACAGCAAATCCTTTGAAAATCCTCTGTTGACAGTACTTCTAATACATTCTGAATATTTCATTTTTGAAAAGACTATTAATAGGATTAATCTTTCATGAAAAAAAGCCAGGCAGAAAAGTCAGCTTCCAGAAATTTGGAATTTCTCCTTGTCTCCTTCATTTTTGTTAGGATGTCCTCGTTGCACAAAATTCTGCCAACTCTGTTGGATGCAAACAGAGTATTTTAACAAATAGAAATCATAATGACAGAACTCCTCAGATATCTAAAATCATGCCTAACCAGCCCAAACCAGCACTCACTGGGAGCAGTGCTGTTAGGCAGAGCAGTAACAGGACAAATAAAATTTTCAGGGGCCACAGAGAAAAGTTTCTGTGCAGGGCTGAGGATTCAGACCCAAAGGACTCAGTCAGTGCCACGGAAGGCTGAGATCCCAACCCAGCAGAATGCAAAATGTGTGAGACAGGGAAGATTTTCACCTGTGAAGCCCTGTCTTATAGGAAAAAATAAAGAACTGCAAGACTTTCCTGGAGATGAAAGAAAAGAAAATGTCAGCCCTGTGGGACATCTTATTTATTTTCGTTCCAAATCAAAACCCCCGAAATTTCATGTCCAAGTAATTAAATTTGCTGTATACTTTAGTTTTCATAATGGCAAATTTCATGTAAAACAATGTATTTGTTATTACTGATGACGAATAATTATTTAGTGTGAAATATACCATGTGTTTTAGTAACTATTAAATTAGTAGAAATTAATTAAAATTTCAAACCCTAGTGTATTTGAAAAGATTCATTAATGTCTACAAAAAAAGAAAAAAACATTTTGTTTTGAAATTCCAGTGGAAAAAACATGGAATTACATTGATATAAATGCACTCTCATGAAATGTGATTTTACTCAAGAGCCTTTTCCACTCACAGACAGTTCCTTTAAAAACTGCAACAAAAACTGCAGTTCTATTCTCTCTACATATTTAAAGCACCATTGAGAGCTAAAATAATTTCGTTCTGTGACTCCATGGCACAGCTACATTTGCAACAAAGTGGTTCTATGGAGAATCATGTAGGTCTTGGAGCAATTAAAACAAAAGAAGTGCTAAATAACAAAGTATCTGGAGAGCTGTTAAGAAGCAATACTATTCTGATAAAGGAATGGACCTGGTTATCTGTAAATCTAGTCCATCCCTAATTTATCACCTCATTCCCTCAGTCTAAAAGGCTGGGAGAGAGTCTCTGATGCCTCTTCTCTATGCTGTTTAAAATAGGAATTTTATAGGGAGTTTCCATCTCGTCCCTGTCTCTATTCCTGAATTTATGAAACCATAATGCTCAACAGGAAGGATAAACACTTGTAAGCAAACCTCTTGCTTAAGCAGAAATTATATTGGATACTGTCTAATAACCTGATATGCAAAAAACTGGGCAAAAAACCCAAGAAAATGAGGAATCAGCCCAATGTGTCTCTAATGCAAGTTCTCTTTATACTTTTTCAATTGTCATGGTTGATAGAAATGATTGAATCAACAGGAAAATAATAACCTAAAACTCTGTTCATCTTTCATACTGAGGATCACCAAAACTCTCTTGAGGTTTAAAAATCCTGACTATGTTTAAATAAAAAAAATCCTTGACATGTCTGAATGCATCCCATAACAGATACAGGGGCTTTTTTCTTGGATATCCTGGACAAAATTTGGAATAATAAAAAAAGTCCTTTTGGATTAGAGCCCACTTTTTAAGGGATAATGCCTCAGCTCTACATGCTGAGTGCTTAGGCAAACTGAACTGATGTCCCAAGTCTTTGGATAGAAGGTTTTTGTTAAGAGCTGTAATATATTTTAAGGTATTTCATGCAAATGTGTTTCACAGCAGCCTGTTCTATTTCACTATTAGTTTAGGTCTCATTGCAGTCTAGTATTTATGATGGGAAGATGGTCTTTTTCAGGGTTCAGACTTTAGTGGATAAAAACTGATAAATGCCATAAGTCCAGGTATATGAAAAACAGAATACTGTAAATACCTAAATGAAAACATCCCCAAATGCACAAAATTATTAAAGGGTGTTTTTTTGTTTTTTTCCTAGTTAGATGTTCATTTAAAAATAAATAACATCAGGTAACTTTTCCAGACTGGCAAAATTGCCAATGTTTTGCTGCCGTTCTCTTACTTAAGAGTTTTTTTGTGCTATTATTGTCATCTCTTTGTGAAAATAGTTCCTTTTTAATATGCAAAACCTCTACCTAACACCTGATCAGTTCTGATAGATTATTACAGCAATCAGTAAAATGGATGCATGGTCACAAAGTATCCTTGGGATTATTACCCTGATAGAGGATTCAGCAATAAGGAAACGTTGCCTTGGCAAGACCCAGGTTGTCTCTAATCCAGCCTGGCAGAGGGACAGGGTTTGTACTCAAATTGCAACACAAGGGTTTAAATGCATCAAAATTCTACTTTAAAAGACATGTCTAGATACTAGGAAAAAGGAATTGTTAAAATCACTGACTTGCATGCCTTGTCAATGAACTATTCCTTTTGTATAAAAAAAAATCTTAAATTTTAATTTGAATTACATGTTTACATACAGAAAAGGCATATGTGATTCCAGTCCCTCAGACAAAACACAACCTATTGCCAAATTTACAAATTCCTAAGAAGGCAAATTCATACAGTGCAAAGAACTTTCTGACAGAACCTCAGAAATGGTGGCCCAGCATTAAAATGATTGAACTCAAAAAACCAGAACACTTTGTGTTCGTTTATAAGGAACCACCCTTTGTATGCTCTGGGACAAACACGAGAGCTGTAAGCATTCCAAATCAAAATAACAGTCTTACAATGGCCCTGAGATATTTGCAGCAATTTTCTTTGATGGTGGCATGGAAAGATGCTCATGAGAGGTGCTGTACTTACGTCCAGTAAGCTATGGGCACTGTCGCTACTCTCTTTGTTTGTCCTACACATGGCCTGGTAGTCATAAAGGGTAATTCTACAGGGAAGAACAGAAAATTGCTTGACTAAAAGAAGAAAACGCAGTGGAATAAAAATGGTGATATGGAACATTCTGCTCACTAAGTGGACAGGAAAATAAAAATTGTAACAGCTGGGGGGGAAAGAGGGAACGGGATCGTTAAAATACAGGTTATATGGAAGAGTGTAAGAAATGCTGTGAAAATTTTGTAAGGATTTTAGCAGACTACAGAACAAAGCAAAAGCAGAATTGGGAGGAACCAGGGAAGATATGCAGAGAGTGTAACACACAATGGCATAAACAATGTCGGGAGGAGGAGAATACACATCCAACACAATGCGTAAACAATTGGTTCTGGACTAAGATCAGCACATTGAGCCCCAGAAAGTGACAGAGCCTATGCATTTGAGAGGCTTCTCACAACCGACCACTCAGACTTCAGTAAAAGCAGAAATGCTCTTCGACAGTCCCAGCATCTCAGTGCACAACTGCTTTGAAAATGGCATTGCTTCTGAAGGACACAGAGGTGGAATTTCAGTGCATTGACAGTACAGATACTTGAAGCAGGATAGGTTTACCTTTGCTTATTTTCATGAAGGCAAAATATTCCAGATACTTGCTGTAATCAACTTATGCTAGAAGCCTCCTCAGATGCATAGTAAACAGGGAAATTTACTTATGCTTGCAATCTTACTCATCATTGAAACACTTCAGAGATGTAAATGTAGAATCCAGAACTCAGAGCTAGTACATGGAATTATTGTGATTATTTCTCTAAATCTGTCTGTCCGTAGAACAATCAATAAACTTTTTCCATCCATAAACAAAACATTTAAAATCTGTCGCAGATGTAAAGAATCTTTAACTGATAATTTGCAACAAGTGTAAATATATAGAACTCACTATTGTTCTTTGAAACATTTCCATTTGACTTGTGCATCATCAGAGGGACAAGGGAACACAACTGGACAGAGATGGTTAATAGAGATATGAGATGGGACTAAAATGTTTTGCAATGTGTGCCTTGCTTCTAAGTGGAGAGGAAAGAAAAGCACACAAATTCAGCTACACAGAGGAAGTCCCAGAAGCTGCCAAAACCAGGTCATGAAATGCACTCAGCATCACCACGAGGCATCCTGCACTGCATGCCATGAAACCTTGCAAGCTGTACCAATAAAATGTTGTATTCCATTGTGGAAGAGACTATATTTTTTTTTTCTGATCTAATTTTGTGACAGCAATAATCACTAAAAGCTTCTTTATTATGTCTATATTTTCTTTCTGGCTTACAGACAAAATCTCTAACATATTGGATGTCGCAGCTTCAACTGAACATTTAGCACATGGTCATACTGCTTACATCATTGTTTTTCTCTTTTGCTGAGAATAGCAATGCCTAGGAAGGCATTGTTGTGTGGACTGGCAGAGAGAGGCACATGGGAGACAAAAACATAACTAGAGACCTAAACATGGTGTGAGTCGCACACTGACCATCCTTGGCAGCATCCCGCCCACGGCCAGATCCGCGCACCCAGATCTGCCAAGACAAACAGAGCAGTACACCGTGTAAGCTGTGCTGCCTCTGTGGCATGCAGAAATACACCACTTCCCCTGGCTTTTCCCTTCCTTCTTCTTCATCCTTTAGCCATGCTCAGGATCCAGCCCCTGGAAAGGAATTTCTAGAGCTCAGCCTTTCCAGCCTTATCACTATTTTATTCTTTGGGATCCAAGCACGGTGGTGCTGTGTGTGCACCTGGACCACCCAGTGATGGAGGCAAGAGATAAATGCATAGAAAAGGGCAGTTTACAGGTGTTCATGCGCTCTGTGCAGAGTATCAAGATATTCCATATGGATTTCCATATGGATGAAAGACTCCCATCTTGCTTCATTTAATACCTAGCCTTAGAAGCAGAATACATGGTTTTGCCTCTATTCATTGTAAATTTTTTTTCAACATATTTATTAAGCTTGGTTCCATGTTTGAAAGTGTAATCAGTGTCTCAACTTTGAGTTTCAGACAGCAAAACTTCATGGTCAACCAGTGGACTTCATTATTTTGCTAAGCAGTGTTACTCAGCTGCTATTATAATACTATTGTATATATTACTATTAATACTATTATATTATATTACTATAATACTATTATATATATATTATATATATAATATATATATATATGCACTGTTATACCATTCTATACTATAAATAGAACATATATACTACTATGAGTCATGTGAAAGATCTATTATAATTTGAACTTAATTTTTGATATTGATAAAAGCCTTTCCCCCCTCAGTATTTGAACCTGGATTACATTTCTTATGTAATTATTGCAGTCTGAGAAAGTAAATAGTTTTTTTAAATGCTCAAAGATAAAAATGTATTAAAAGATGGAAATATATACTCCCAAAAATAACCAGAAATATAATTAATACTAAACCCCAACATGCTAGGTTATATTTATTGTAGATTGTCTTATGTTATTGCAGGGAGTGTTCAGCAATCTAAGATTGCACTATGATTAAGGGAAAGAAAACCAGTAAATAAATGTACTTAGAACACTCTTCATTTAACAGGGAAAAAATTGATAAATTTTAGAGTGATGGCAGAAGGAAAAAGTTTTAATGAACAACCTCAAAATCATGTGGATCACTACAGAACTTGGAGAGGTTTGATATCATCTGTGGATGATATTGGTTTTAGTTAGATGAGTTTAGTTTGAGCAAATATATTTGAATCTTCCAGTGTGAAGGTTCTGGTTCAGGAAAAATGAGAAGTCAGCTAATGTATCTGGGTTTAAAAAAAGGAAAACCAAAACGAAACAAAAGGAGAAAATGCTTAGAAAGGTACATAGCTTTCTGAACAAAAGTCTGGAATAAGTTTCAGCTTTAAAACAATGCATTGCTGTCTCAGTAACTTTCAAAGTGGGCTGTTGAACACCTAGCTCAAAGTTTCTAAAGATGATTCAGACAATCATAGCACAGGATGTGCAAAATATATCAGTGAAAGCATTGCTGCAAAATGTTCTTAAAAGACCTGGAAACAAATAAGAATTTTGTAATACACTTCAAAGATCAGTGCATGAAGCTGAAAACCACGTTGAAATCTGAACACTGCAACATACTGAACCAGTTCTGATTCTCTGTCACTATGGATGGTATTATATGGGTTCCAAGGCATTCACTATTTCAAATCCAGTTGTTTTGGTCTTATTCTTATAATAGGGAAGAAAAAGCCTTCCAGCCCTATTCCTTATAAAAGGCAGCAGAGCATTTGCACTCAAAGCAGTTGCCTACGATGCTGTGGTGCTCCTGTGCTCAAGTGTCATTTCCAGGCGTTGTTTTACTGCTAGAGTCTTTCTGAGATTTTAGAAAATAGATGTTGTTCTCACTCAGAAAGACTTAACCCAGTGTTGCAGAAGAAAGTCTTCCAGAGCACCCTTTCTGAAGTGATTGTATTTCAGCTTTAAGTAACTGTTTGCAGCTGACCATGCTGTGACCAGCTGATAATAGTGAGGGAACACAATTTCCTAAGCCCGCCTGTGTGCCCAAATGCATGTTCTGAATCACAGCACCTCCCAGGGGAGCTCTGCTCTTGCTACAGAGGACATTCCTGAGACTTTCTGAAACCACCACGCTGTCACCCTCCACACCTGAAGTCCACAGAGCAATTGTGGTCAGCATCAGCTATTAAGCACAACCAAAATGTGCATTGTCAATTTATGTAACTTCAGCAGCCAAACACATCTTACTGAAAACCCTTTTATTGTCAATTTCCTGATACAGTAAATTCCACTCTCCTACTTTGCAATGAACTTACAATTGAGTATGAATCTGGTTCAAGAAAATTAAACTTCCAAGACCTACCAGCAGCACAGGATATATTGGCAGATTCACTCTCTATTGCTTTCAGCCAGGTTTTCATCACACCCATGGATTTCTACTTGGTGTAGTATAAAATACCACCAATGACAATTGTAGCAGCTGAAAGGTCTTCAATGCATAAAATTTCAAATGTTTTGTCAGCGGTTCAAGATTTGGTGAGTTTCAAATAATGTGTAGGAATTAGAAGTTTTTTACATGGAAGTGAACATCCAGTCTATAGGAAAAAAAATGCTTTAAAGACCTGAACAAAGGAAGCCAATAATACAGATGTCCTAATTATTGACCCTATGCTTTATTCAGGAGTCTGTGGAAAAATTAGTGATGACTACAGCTAGATTGTGGTGGAAAGGTGTTCATAACTCAGACCTAAGGTGTGCAGCCTGTGGGCATTGTCACAAGGAAGGGAAAGAGGGACAGTGCTGAATGGTGTGAAAAGCAAAGCAGTTCCTAAGCCTCTCCTGTGGGGAGACAGCAGGACATTGTAGGAAACCCCAGACTGTTGCTGCTCTGGCTCTCACACCTGCACTGGCAGATTATTGGTGTCCAGAAGCTGCCAGGGTAATACCTTTCACCAAAATCAGTGGGAAGAATTAAACTAAATTACAGCATTTTGACAAAACAAACTCGTCATCACATATCTTTGCTTTCATTGCTCAGCTATTCCCAATTGCCAGTGTTCTCAAGGACTAACATGTATAAAAACCACAACTCAGCCTGTATTTACAGAACATGGAATGAGAACTACGTTATGTAACAAATATGCCTGTGTTTCTCCTTAAGTGTATAAACTGATTCTGTATATGAATACGCTGCCTTAAAAGTAATATTTACAGAGACAAAGTCAAACAATGCCTAAAACTCAGATTAAAGATATTAATTTTAGATATCACAGGATTAAAATATGAGCAGAAAAGATACCCCACAGCAGTGTGGGAGTTTCAGTGTGCAGGTACCTGATGCACATTTAGTAAATGCTGAAATAAAAATTGAACCTTGTTGGTAATGACAATTTGTCCAATGCCAAGTCCAACAGCTGCAATTTGGAATGTTCCTTCAGTCTATGCCTGATCTTCTCCAAAGCATACATGTACTATTTGCCCAATTAATAGGCAGCTAAATCCATGACTGTAAAAATCCACATTAAAATAAACACAAATTTTAAATGTTAGTGTGAATTTAGCACAAAAGGGGGAATATTAAGATATTAAGAATATCTTAATAAAATGCTTAAATATTAAAAGTTGGCCAAAATAGAAAATATCCTTCATTTGGAGGCTGTGCTGCATCAGTGAAAACTGTGCCCTGTTGTTAAGCAATGAGTTACTGTTCTCATGATTTGGATTTAAAATTTACTAAACTTTCTAGGAGAAGAACAAAGTTCTGAATTTCTTTTATTCTCATAACCTGGGGAAAAAAGCACTTGCTAGGTTTTGCTTATAAAGCAAATCAAGACAGATGAAATTCTGCCTCTTGGTGCATGAGGAGAGCACAGGTGAAGGATCTGCACAATAAGAAAAATTGGGAAACAACAGAAGCTCTCAGAGCAGCAAGAACTTGATAGACTGCGCCTTAGCTCCTGGGAAAGCTGCATTTCAGGGGTGTGCCACTTCAGTCCTACATCCTGACAAACTGGTCAAATGCCAATACTGACAAATACCAAAATTACAAGATTACTAAATGCCAAATACCAATGCATAGACTCTTCTGTGTAAGAGGATGCCTGCTGGAAAGAGAACTGCAAGAGGAAATGATGCTGCTTCCATATTTTTCATATAGAATTGCTCAGTCTTCCTCCTGCTGGAAAGGGTGAAAGTGTTTGGAAGTCAAGAGATGTTTTATTTTCTCTTAGAGATTTATTATGCTTATTTCTTTAGGGATCTCATTGCTTTGATAGCCCTTAATTTTCCTGATGGTAGTGTTGGTTTTTAGATTTTCATGGTTTGAGCTGTTGGAATTTTTTTTCACTGTTTTTATATAAACAAAGTGCTGAGAAAAACATAAAGAAACTTTTCTAAGTTATGTGAAGCAGATACTTTTCCATAAGCACATCCTAATTTATTTAATAATACATTTAAATCATATTTAAATTATTTAACTGTGTGCAATACTTAAGGTATAAGATAAACATAATTTTACTAAATGAAATCATAGAGCATGTCACGTTGCTGTGCAGGCACTGATATAGTTTTTCTCCCTAATTATAAACCCCATAAACTAAGAAAATATACATACATACATATGCACACATTATTCAAAAGAAGTACTGAGTTTAAAGAAATTGAGGAGGGAAGGAGGTATTTAAGTTCACTTTAAAAAATAAACAGCGAACATAAAAATTGAATTTCATCCTGCTGCAGGTTGAAAAGAAATACAGTCAGCAGCAAAAACCCCCCTTTTGTTTAGCACTTCCATCTCAATCCTACAAAGCACTTCTATATCACTCCAAATTTGCAGTAGTTGGGAGAGCAGACAGAGAGTTATTTCATTCCCTTTGTGGGTGCAGAGGCTGGAAGCTGGCAGGAATCACAAGGTGGGAGCACGCACTGGCACTGCCACTGGGATCTGTGCACTGGAGGAAGAGGGGACTCCCAGCCCCACGGCTGCTGGGGCAGGCAGCAAATCTTCTGCAGGGCACATCAGGCTGCACAGAACCTTCTAAACTCACCCCAAAGGGAGCACAACCAGCTCCAGCAGGGCAGGGTTATAACATTCACCTGCTGGACTGTACATGCCATGTAAGAAGCAATTGCAGGGAAGGATGGCTCTGGGCATTTTCAGAAGGAAATGCAATGACAGAGCTCTCTCTCAGCTTTGCCCCCATGGTGAGAGCAGCAATGACAATATAAGGTGTGCAAGGCCCACTTGGTGCTCTCAGGGAAGTGGTACTGCTGACAGATCTTGCCACTGAACCAAGCATCCTTTTTATTTCCTTCTTATTCCATATAAATAAATATTGGAAAAGCAAAACACAATCCCCACCCAGACAAATTAATAATCTTACAAATATTGTGAATGTATCTATTTTTTGTGAGAACCAGTGAAGATTTCTTCTTCACATTCTTGGAAAAATTTATTTAAAGGCTTCATCCATCACAGCTCAAAGACAGTTTGTTGGGTTTTTTTTTTTTGCTGCTGCTATCTGTTGTAGGGAAAATTGCTCACTTGCAATTACTCCACTTTGATTCTATCCCATCTTTAACCAATTTGCAATGGTCAGTTTATCATGGTTGAATAATTGGCTCATTGTGTTACTCATTTTCCTTAACATGCAGCTCAGTTGCACTGACCTTATGCCTTCATTATCTCTAATCATGAAGTACAAGACCAGCAAAATCCTAACCAATGGTCCTGTCCAAAGATCCACCCACTGCATTTTACAAGGAACTCTCAAGCTAAGCCTGTTTTCTCAATGGTGGTACCCATCACTGAGTAGATGCTCTGTTTGAAATGCCTTGTTGGGCAGGACTAAACAAACTGGGACAAGTTAAAGAATTATCCCTTGGTTTTGACTGTATTTTGTCCTCTGCATTAAATAAAATGCTTCATCTCTTGTCCAAACAGATCCTTTCATTGCCAAATCCAGTCTATAAACAGTGGTATTACTTCACTTCCTTCTACAGCATATGTTAAATATATAATGCTAAATGAAAAAAAGTCACCACCCTTGGAAAACTTGGATTGGGGATGGGTGATTCCATGAGTGCTCACATTTCAGGTCAGTCCTTTCCTGGGAGTGGTACTCAGCTGCCATGCACAGGCACAGCTTAAGGGAGCTGATTTACCAAGCAAGCCCACAAACCAGAGAGAGATTCAGAGAGGCTCTGCACACACCCTCACAGGTAGAAGCTAAACTCAGTGATGGATGGCAGCAGTGATATGTCTTTTTATTCATACTAGAAATGCATAGGAAAATAAAAAGGAAAAGTATAAAAGGAGTTTTCTTGTGCTGAGGAGGACAAAGGGGTACAAAACAGCTCTGACCACATGAACAATTCTTAGACCTCATGAAAGCCATGAAGATTCCAGTGGTGAGTTAGAGGTAAAAGGGAAATTTTATTCTTAATTCCTCAGAGTGCATAATTTATTTCAAAGGACAACACAAAATCACTGTTAGTTTTTAATGTCATCATGATAGTGAGATCAGATCAATAGTCACAACCACGTTCAAAGGTAAGTTAGCATGTGAATGGAGATGGATTACTGGGAGAACACATTTTCCCTTCAATAGCAGGACATTTTGCACTGTCTAGCTCGAGCAATCTCCAACTTTTTATAGGTCAAAATGATAATGTGGCATAAATGTTTTGCTTTAGAGCTTTTTAAAACGGCTCAGTAGTGGATATGGCCCAATTCCTTTTCCATCTGAGCCCAGTCGGAAGAGGAAAAGGACACAGTTTTAGCATTGTAGTCAAATATAGCATTGTTAAATAAGAAACTCACTTTAGGCTGACTCTAATACTCTCAATGTTTGATGTGTATGGAATCAAATTACACTCAGCTTGTACAGAAAAGATACAGAGGTATAGATGAGAATCCAGCCATGCTGCCAGTCTTGGCTTTCTTTTACATGACTTTGATTTTTTTGTTAGAACATTTTTTAAGAGATAAAATATTAATTCTTACCTCTTAAAAGAGCCCATTGTTAGTAACTTGTTCATCACAGCCCCTTCAACCTCCCCAAAAAAGTAACCAGTCTGTAAGGGGAAAATGCAAGGAATTACCAAAAGTGTAGATAAATACAAAACAACACTGGATGCAGTTTCAACTGGCATATTCAGGATCTGGCAAGAGTGGCTTTGACAGCTACATAGACAGGTTTTCACGACTGCTGCTACATAAAACCTGAAGAGGACTTCCCAGTCAGGGCAAATTGTTGGGATTATATTATTGCCCCTGAGCAGATGTGAGAGCTTAAACAATATATTGAGGTACATTATATAACATTCAATATCAAAAATAAAAGCCTTCAAAATCTAAAGCTTGTAAAGAAAACACACTAATCTGATCACAAACTCTTGTGATTAAAATGTTACTCAAAAAAGATATAAACAGGTTGTGAGAGGATTTCATAAACAGTCATTAAAAAACATTGTTTATAATTCCTGTATGACCTGTTTAAGGAGCTGGAACAGTACATTTCATCAATCCTATAAATTTTAACTCCATTCAGAGTCATTTCATACTTAAAACCACTCAGCTTGATGAATTACTCATTTTGTCCCTATTCAGTACTTGTGGACTAATAAAAATAAATCTCTGTTGAGAAAACAAACATTGCTGTTATAAATTTGGTCAGCAAGATGGAAGTGACTCCGTCATCTGCAGCCATTCATGTGACAGTGGAAAATCTTGCAAGTACAGCACTTTTCTACCTTGGGAAGACCTGTTTTATTTTAGAGCCTCAGCTCCCAGGAGGATTGGATATTTCTCTTCATTGTTTAAAGGGAGAAATCCCACAATTTATGAGGGGGAAAGGGCACTACACTCTCAAATTGCATGGATTCCATAGGTTTTGTATGAACTAAACCCCAATTCCATTACAAGGAACTTAGCTGACCTCAAGTATGCACCTGGGAGTTCGCAGGCAGAAAAGTTACAGCCCTAGCTAAAAAAAGGCATTCCTCCACCTAAAAGGCAAGTATTGCCTTTTTTTCCCCCTTCCTTTCCTCAGGGGAACCTTGGAACATTTTCCAAAACATATGGGTATGTAAAGTCTCCTAGAAACACAAGGAACATGACTAAAAATACCAGCTTCAATAGCCCTGGCTGACTGATGAAGAAAGATTACCCTAACGATTGGAGAGGCAGGCAACGTCGAGAAACTCCAAACCATAAATGCCTCATGCAACCTTAGATAGCAAGAAACCTGATTTGTCAACTTGTGCACCAGCCTTATGAAGACATTTCAGTGACAGTTCTCTCCACAAAAGCTCCCTTTGCAAATGCCAGTTCTCCCCCAAGCAGTTACACTCAGGTTATCATTTTTTTAATACATCAGGATTTAGTTGCAATTCAGAAGAATTACTCTGCTCCACAAACCTGATTCTTGGAGCAGTTCAGGTCATGTTTGGAAAGCTGATAGATAGAAAAACAGTGCTGAAGGAACCCCAGATAGATCAAGAATTAGTAAGGCATCATCCCACTTTTCTATCCCTTCTCTACCCACAACAGCCTGTATACAGACTATATATAAAATAGACATACACTAATGTAATCTTATTATAAATTTACATAAACATTCTCTGCTGCCCCTCTTTGACTTGGATACATTTAACGAATAAAGCAGGTCAGAATACATTTTCACATTTCTGGTGCAACAGTTGTCCAAACTATTCAAAGAAATAGAAATGGCTTTTATCAGGTGAGTACCAAAAGAAACATCTCTTCCTATTCATCACTGGCCATAGCCAGCTATGAGCTGGCCAACCACTGGCACAAGTCACAGCTGTGCATCTGTAAATAGCACCAACAACTAAAGGGGAAAGAGACAAACAGGTTTTCAGTGTATCAAGATCATTCCATAATGAGTGTATTTCTTAGGTCATGCTCACCATAACAAACTTAATTCAGCTGAGGGTTAAGTAGGAGTGTGGCTATTCCTATTCACAGTCCCAACACATAAACCCAATTCAACTTCAGATAATCCTGGCATGAAAACGGCTGGGGGACCATCCCAGCAGTTCAGGCACAGGTTAATGAGAATGGTGATGGTTCCTTCACAAGGTTTGCAGGATTGAGCAAAACATTCTATGATTCTGTGATAATCATATTTCTTGTCCTCTCCATTGTGATGCTGAGTGCTTAATTTTAATCCTTCAATGACTGTAATCCCCTTCAGAAAACAAACTCCTCAGCCAACAGCTCTGTAAAATCTCATTATCTTAAGTTTGAATGTAAAAGCTCTGTGTCCTCCCCCTCTCCCTTCCCAACCTTTCCATGTGACAAAAATGGCACAGGAAGTTTTTTTCTTGGAGTAAAACCCTCTTATAGGAGACAGACACTTCTTCAGGAAGAAAGGTCTTTAAAGAGAACATTTATGAGTTTAAGAACAGACCCTGCTCCAAGGGGAGAAAGAAACTGAGCTCCAGTGAGAATAAAGCTTACATTCTTTGTAGAAGGATTTTTTTTGATGTTGCTAATTCCTTACCATTTTCAGATGGTGGTCTATTTTAAAAAAACTAATTTTAGATTAATATGTTACATCAGAAGACTCAAGAAAAATCTTACACTTACCTGTTGATAATCTTCAGACACTAAAATAAATCCATTGTTATCTATTAGGTAACAGTTGATTGTCTGAAAAATAATAAAAGACTATTTTAATTTTTGATTTTAGGACACAGCAATAAGTTAATTATATACTTTAGTTCTAAGTCAATTCTAAATGGGTAAAAATGTCAGGTTTTTAGAAGGTTTTACATAAATTCAAAATGAGTGTAGTCTTGGTTCTGGGATATTATCCAATTTAATTTGTATGCTTTTTTCATGCAAAACTAAACAAAGATGTGTACAGAATGGGAGGATATAATGTAATTACAAACAAACATAAAACCCAAAATTTTGTGGTTTCATAATCCCTTCTTAAAAGTTTTCCTTATGGCAAAGTTTGCAAAGGCAGAGAACTTCAGTGTTCCTGATGGCTTCTCCTGTATTTGGAGAAAAACATCAGCACAATGTCATTACCCTAACGATGTACTAATGAAAACACAGTGTCAGCCTGCAGAACCAACAGGGGACCAGGCAGTATTTTTTAATTTGTTCATTGGGGGATGGGGCCAGAAACTTCTGTAAAAGAGGCCCCACAGGTCTCCTAAAGCTTTTCAAATTGTATTTTTAATTGGGAACTGGGTTTAGAGGCAGGACTGTTAGCTTTTGGTAGGTCAGACGTCTGAACTGTATAAAACAAGGTAAAGCCAAATCAGAGCTTCCTTCCACACACACGTGCACCATTTTAACCTCACAGAACTACTTGCTACAGGCAAAGTTTTAATTACTGCACTTCAGAGTTTCAACATGAGGTTTAACTCAAACCCTGAAACCTTGATATAACTCAGTTTCTCCTCAGGATTGCCAAATAACTATCTCAGTGTTAAATCTTTATTGTATTTCTATTGTTGGTCTAAATCAGCAACATTTTTATCTTTGCTTATTGAATTTTCCATGACATTTGTATAAAAGGAAAAAATAAGCAGAATGGCTTTCAATACAGGAATCCTCCTGGCTTTGTTTTTGATTCAAAACCTTTCCTGCAGCAAATGGGGAAATTTTTACAGAAATATGACAAAATATAGCTTTCTGCTACACTCTGCACATCCAGCAAGATCACTGTGCTGTTTTAGGGGGGAAAGCAGCCTCGTGCAGTAGCAGTGTGCAAGATATGAAAATGCAGTCTGATGTTTCCAGAGATGCTCAGATGTGCCTGATTCTCATTCTAGCCACATATTAGCACTGTCCTGTGGGGCCAAAGAGGAGAAACTTGCAGAAATGCTAGCTTGAAGTGGAGGTTTTAAAAAAAGCTGAAACTGAAACCAGGCAAAAGTTGAGAATGAACATCATTCCCTAATGCAAATGCAGGATATTCATTCTAAAAGGAAAACCCAAGCTACGGCAAGCCCAGTGACAGAAAACCTGTCAGAAAGGAAGCTGAAACAACTCATTTTCAACCTTTGATCTGCTAGAAAGCCCAAAGCTGGCAAATGCAATGGGAAAAGCTGATGGTGCTGGGCAGGAGCTGAGCAGAGCTGATGCACTCAGAAGAGGCAGCTCCTCGAGCCCAGTGGTGTGTGAAGGATGGAATTTCAGATTCAGGCTCCAACTGCACAGCTCTGCTCTCCCCAAAGCCAGCCTGAAACCTCCCACTGACTGCCCCAGGAGAGGAGCTAAGTCAACACCGAGATCTTTTGAGGATACATATTTGCAGTCTTCATGCGTGAAAGATTAATCTAAAGATACTGCTTTAGAAACAATATTTCTCCATAGTATAGAAAATAAATAAAAGAAGTCATGCTGGACAAGGAAAAGTATAGGCTTAATTTCATAGTTTATGGTTTATGTGCTGTTGGGAAAAGACTGGCTCAATTCAAGAATTAGTAGCCATGTCTCACATCTCTAAGATTTGGTTATTCACTAGCACAGTTCACAACTATAAAAATACCAATTTTTAGCACTGTTATAACAGGTATAATGCAATAAATGGAATCTATATATTTTTGGTGGAATGTGAAGATAAGACGATTTCTATTTCAATCCATTTTAGAAATATTAACTGGGAAAAAAATATTCATTCAGAACCATTCATTCACCCCTTGCCAGCAAGATAAATAACTTCCAGTATTACTACTGTGTGAAAGAAGCAGCTTGTAATTTAACTTTAGCATGGACGAAGGGACAGCAGAATGCATTTACTCATTACTAGCAAATGTCAGATTTCTGATACAAGTTTTATGTATTGGCATAGTAGCATTTGCATAGACTACAGCTGTATGAAAGAGCTCTAATTCAAAATGTTTCACAGGTATTGGAAGTGAACTATGCTCAGGTTTGCCCAAAGATTCAAGTTCAGTGAATTTCAGATTTCAAGGGAACGTTCCATAGGTGGAGAGTCCCTGAGCTTGTAAAACTCTAGGCATGAAGTCCAGAATAAACACAGCAAGAATGTTAACTGAGGTCTGAGAACACATCTGAACTACAGGAACTTTGATGCAGTTCAAGTCCTCTATGTATTTTTCACAGCTCCAGGATACAATAACAATAATGGAATGTAACGTGGGTTAAGAAACCAGAAATGAAATAGAAAGAAAACAGAACATGCAAATAAAACGCGAGGCATCAGGAAAACAAGAATAAATGAGCAAATTCAAAGCTCTCAAGAAAAAAAAAAAAGTATTTTTAATTAATGGGTTGTCTCTATTTAGGATCAAAGGTATCATACACTCGTCACTTGACTCCCTTTATTTTTAATTATACTTACAATTACCATATTATTATTAATAGTAATTAATATTTATTGACTATTGTGCCATTCAATTTGCATTAATGTCTTCATGTTTACTTTTAAATGCTTTAATTTATACTGTAAATGTTCAGCAGACATTTTCTTGCCATTGAGAGAAGCTGTGAAAGTCAACAGAGAGAAGCTGTGATATTTGTTTGAGTCCTGTCAAAAGTGTGTTTTGTCATGAAGAAAAAGTCTGGAATCTCTAAATCAGCAATGTTCACACTATTACTAAATTTCTACACGTATGGTTCCTGCTGGTGTCCAGCTGAAGACTTTAAAGTGCTAGTGGCTTTTTTTTTCCATTAACAATAAAGTGGTAAACAAATGCCTTAGCACTGCTTCAAATTATTTCCCAAACTGGATTCACAAAGCAGAAATTATTGCAACACATATTTGAGGTAATGGAGTCAACCTTGTAATTCAGTGGGTACCTGATATAGGCATAAAAAAAAGTCTCCCTATCCAAACAGTGTAATATTTAGAAGGCGATAAAGATCATAATGTACAATGAGATGTTCAAATTAAATTCATCAACTATGTCTTCTACTGCAGTAAAGGTATACAATGGAAAAAATCTGTTAAATACTTACTTCATCATCACAACTTATAGCACATCTGCCATCGAGAGATGCACACTGCAGAGGATAAAAAAAAATCAATAAAGTGTTTTCAATTCTCTCTTTGATGATTAAAAAATAAAACTTTATATAAATTTATATGAGCAAAATTTTAAAGGAGATGATATTGATTACATCTTTATCTAAATTAAATCTAAGAATGACTAGCAAACTTTTGAATTGTTCACCAAATGTGTTCTGTTTCTCTCTGCAGAGAAAGGGTTCATTCACACTGTAACAATTTCAGCTGCTTTAAACACCACAATCTCCTCCAGTTTTGAAGCCATTCATAGACGAGAGAAGATTCTCCAGCAGGGGTGGGGTCAGGGCGTATTTTCTGTAACAGCACAGTTCCAATCGATTCTCAAACCAGGGATGGCATCTCCTAATCCTCAGAAAGTACCTGATTATCCTCTTCAGTGAGTACAAATTCTATCATCCCTGAATGGTTTAGGTAAAGTTTATTGAGCACTGAGTGCCAACCATGATTCATCAATGTAGTTTTGTTAATTAACCTGTGTGATCTTACAGTTGCTTAGAGTTAGAGAGAAAATCTAGGTGAGAAGTCATGATTCTGCTGTGACTAGACACAAATTCCACACTTCTGTTACTGTTTACACTTTCTTAAGGGAGAAAAGCCATGTACCAACAAAGTAATTCCTTATGTATTGGGGCAAAAAATTAATAAACTTTTAACTTGCTTCCAAAAATCAAGCAATGATCTTCATCACTGAATTCTCCTTTTCTGTATCCAAATGTAAAGTAAACCAGAACAAGTCTTCAAATACATTGTTTCTTTACAATATTTTGCTTCTGACAAGATCATCACTTTCACAGATAAAAAACTGTTGTGGATTCAATGACAAAAAAACTTTCAATTTAAAATGTACCTGTCTGCTTGCAGTCCAAAATTTCCGCTGGAAAAATTCAAGTTTCATCTGGATACCTACAGCTGGGAAAGAGAAAAATAAATAAATAAACCCAGCATGCTTAATTCCTTCAAAGTTATTCTTTAAAATTAGTCAGGAAGAAAAGGTTTCATTACGAAAAGAGAAAGTTAAACCCTAAAATTAAAAAAACACAACTAATTAAATTGAAGAGACCGCACAGTCATATTTTAAACCATTTAAACAGAAAGATGCTTATATAATGTGAAGAATACACATGCCAAACAAAAAAAAAAAATTCAAATTGCATGTCTCCATAGTTAATATCAAAGAACCACAGCCTGAACATATTTATGTTCACACTAATTTCATTTATATTTCACTAGTACCAATATAACAGCTGTAGGGAACTCACACAATGTGTTTTCTACTGAAACCCATGAAGGTTTTCTGAAACAACATGAAAATGTTGGTTGACACTTCAAGTGATGATTTGTTTTGAGGTCATTTAATCCATAAATTATCAGTGGAACACAAGGAGCATTAAAAATGTGTTTGAAAAAAATGGAAGTTAAGAGTATTATTTGTAATTCTGTAAAAGGGAAGTATCTGACAAATCTTACTGGCTATCAATTTTTTTTAAATTATATTAATGATAATGGATTGCAATTTTTAAAAATCATTATTCAAGATACAGATACTTGTTTAAATTATACGTTTCTCATAATCTCAGGTGAGATTATGTTTTTCCAAATATCAATGAACCTTTCTTCCAGCCTGGTCTGATGTTCCTATCACTGCTTCTATTGCAGAGCAATATAAAGCCCTGAGGTTTGCAGAAGCTCCAAAAGCAGTTGATTCTTCTGGTTTCACTTGCCTAAACTGAGAGAACTCAAAAAAGCTTTAAAAGTCTGAAGATCAATCTCCTAATAAATTAATGGGTTTTTTAAAAAACAAGGCCTCAAAAAAAAGTTGTTTTGGAAAACTGAATGAAATTTCACATATTCATTCCTCCTCTAGGGCCTACAGCAGGAATAGCTTAAAAACATATTTACATTTATATTATTGATACTTGCTTTTGCAAATGCACACACACTGATGTCATGCACATATTTGATTTTGTGTTAGCAGGTAGGGAAAAAGTATGTGAAATGAAATCTGTAATGGGCTGATACAATGGGATGTGAAATTACATCAGGAATTTTCTTATGTGAACACGTTATAAATATTTTTCTGCTATCTTTAACTCACTGATGGTTTTGCTTCAGAGAGCAAGTAGAGGAATCCAGTTCTCCTTTTGAATAAACACCAGAGGAGACTCTCCAGCTACATTTTATTATCTAGAATTAACGTTATGGTCCATGAGAAGATGCTCTCTGGCAGCCAAGCAGCACATTTGCTTCATCTACTGCTTGCCTTTGGGTTAATTCTAGCATATCCTACCTGCTTTTTTTTCTGAAATGCAGGCAAAACACCACAGACACACTTTCAGGAACTTTCCTCAAGGAAATCACATCGCTTCTGGGTGCTGTGTCAGCATGGGAAGGGTCAGCCTCATGTGCTTGTAGAGCTGTGTGCACTGTACTCAGATATTGCTCATTTAAGGTCCTGATAAGCTCAGCACTTTGGAATTCACACTGCTAGAGATACCAGCACCCAGAAAACTGCTGCTCTTGAAAAGTGTTAATGAAAGGTAATGGAAGTGTAATAGACAATAGTTAAAGAGGTAAAACTCTTGTTCTCCCCTAATGAAATTATATGTATATACAAATGTGAGCAGGATTTTGGACTAGATGAGCTCAAGATATCCCTCCCACTCTAAATTATCTTATGATTCTGATTTAAGTGTAAAAGTTTTGTAGAAAAGTGATAACTTTACATCTCAGAACCTTCCTTACGAAGAGAATCAATGTGCATGGAAAGTTTCCTGTGTCCTGTACAAAACCTACCACACAACAGAATCTGAAACAGTGACAGGAGAATTACAGCAAAGCTCATCTGTGAAATGTTCCACGTGCGTGTTCCACTGAGTCACAATGGAATGCTGCAGCAGAACAACAATTGAAATGCTGGGATTAATTTCTGTGAAATGCAGAGCCTCCCTCTCCATGAGGATGAGAAGGGGCAGCTGCAGGTTTGGGTTCATAGCAGCAACTCGAAAATTTTGATGCTTTCATGGACAGACTGTGAGGGAAAATAAAAGAGAGAGAAATATTGCGGTTGGTCCCACTCGAGCAGATTTCACAGTTTCAGCAGCAGGGTGATTTGTGCAGAAACTGAAGGTATAGGCATTATCAATTTAGCTACTGCCTGCCTTTGAAAAAGAAATCAGTTTATTTCTCTGCCTAACTTTGAAAAGAGTTGTATCACTAACCTCTGAGGTACAATGCCATTAAAGAGGGTAAAACAGAAACCATCCAAGCTGGTCAAGGTAATACAACATTACAACAGCAACATTTTAACATATTCCCTTTGTGAAGTAATTTCTCATTAGTTTTGAAATCCTTTGGCTTGGTATTAAATAATGAACATGATGTCAAGTACATGATGGCTGGACTTGATTTACAGTTGGGCTTGATGATCCAAAGGGTCTTTTCCCAGTTAATGATTCTATGATCTCTACCTGGGCTTGCAGGGGAGGAGGAGAGAACACATCTCACAAACATGGCATGGTGAAAGCAGAATTAGGCAGGTTTTTTGAGAGGTCTATCTTAGTATGAGATTTTAATCTCACAGTTTTGTCCTATTTACACATTGTTCCCTGCACAATTCCACACAGGAACTTCCCTGTCACAGCTTTTAAATATTCTATATCCTACATAATATATAATAAATGAAAATTACTAATAGTTCCTAAAATTCAGCCGAAAATTACTTTAATGCCTCCAGATTTGAAAGAATTTACAGTGTTAAGGTATAGGAAATTACTTTCTTTTTAACCCTCATGTGACACTAAAGCACTTCTGCAGGTTTTTCCCTCCTGAGCTTTTCAAGAACTTTGTGACTAGAACATGAAATTTTTTTGACTGGTCATTTAATGCCATAAGAGCTATTCAAATATACTTCAAAAGGTTTTTGAGCCATTATATTCTCCTGAGCATTCCCTAATCCTTCAGCACTTGACAACTTCTGAACAAAATATCTGTGCTCCTAACCACCATTAAACCTATGTTTTACAAACTGCCTACATGAGGGGGGAAAAGGAAACAGGAAAACTTCAAAATTATATCTCCCATGTCTCTAATTCCGAGTTTAGCCTTCTGGGTGTAACAGTTACTACAGAGATTTAGATTAAAAAGCTGAAATTGCACTCAGATATTTCTAAATCTTGTTCGGGAAGGAGCCCAGAAACTGCCACAAATAACAAAAACTCACTGACTTTTCTGTGGAGTGTACACTTCAAAGTATAAAATATTCTTCCATATTTGCAGGCTTGGTTCAACCAAAATGGCCAAAGGATAAAAATTGTTCAGCCAGGAAAAAAAGGAGTTCTGTGTTCACTGCTGCCTTTTCTCCAGTGTCACAGAGAAGGGTAGGCTGGAGCTGAGGGCAGGCAGGAGAACAATTGATGGCAGCTGAGAGAGAGGGTAGTTTGTGTTATGTAACACAAAACGTATCATTTCAAACAAATATTGCAAATCCAATCTTTTGTTTTAGTCACATCAGCAAATTTACTTAGGTGATGCAAATAAAAACCTTTAATTCTGCCTACAGAAACAGTTATTTAACTCCCTGATGTTTCTTCTCTCTGTTTAATAAAGTGTCTCCTATTTTTGTAGTGCAGACCCTATGAAATAACAGATGGTTGAGAAGGACAAAGTTAAATTCTTGGCTCAGTGATAATTATTGTTAAATAAGTAATTTCCTTGTGCATCGATTCCATGGCTGAAGGGAATATTTCACTCTCTCAGTGGGTTGCTTTCAGATGGAAGTACTGGGAAGTGCCCAAATGCTGCATGGTTCAGAGCTGCTTAGTATCAAGGCAAACATGAAGCAAAACAAATAACTACTGAGAATAGATCAGGATTGCTTGTGTTCCTTTCAATCTTCTTGGTTAAGCAAATAGACAGGCGGATAAGGAAATCCTTCCTTAGCAAATTACTGCTGTGCAAAGAATTAGAATCCTTCTTAGGTTCTAAGGAAAAAGAATAATTTCCTACTTAAAATACGAGAGGAAAATAGATTAGATTTATTTCAGGCAAGAGAGGAGCTGAGTCTCCCTACAAACCTGACAAATGGATTCCAAATACACGATTATAGGAAAAAGTAGCAAAAGCTAAAGGGATTTCCATTCTCTGAAATACCTATACACTGTAACACTGTATATAAACACTAGATCAGCAAGGTTACAAAAATATCTTGAGGTCTCCATTCCTTTTCCCACAGAATACAGTAGAGATTAAGAGTCTCTCTCATACATAAAAGATGCCTAAAATCTTAAGGACATTTTGGCCTCCTATTTCCGATGGAATTATCTTAAATGAGGTTTAACTTGGCTTCAAAATAAGAAATGTTGGACACAGACTTGTAGCAGGATTATTTTTCAATCTGTATCACCTTTGTGTATTGAGCTTAGACTATTTAAAACTATCCTCTTTCTCTGTTATAGTATTAACTGATTATCATCTTTTAAAATATCTAATAACTACATGTGAATTATTCCAGAGCACACTTAAATACTTTTTAAAAAGTTGATTTCCCTTCTATTTACAATCTAAATCAGTTTCAGTCAAAAATCCATCTTAGCATTTAGCTCAGGCAAAGAAGGAGAAACTGACTCTACAGCCCAATGCACAATCCTGAGAAATAAACACTAGAACTATCAAGAACAGCCAATACAGATTAATGGAAGACTCCCACCTATCACTGAAGATTATAAAAATCCTTGTAAGACATAGGTGTTTTATTGAGAATAGTTAAAAATAAAATCTAGATATTTTTCTCCCCTCAATTGCAGGAAGTCTTAGCTAACAAATTAGAGATATTCCAACAAGACCTCTCTACAACACAGTTATGTAGACATTATTATAGACAATAATATAGTTATGTAATAAGTAACATAGTTATGCTTCAGTATCACCCAACATAGCTGTACTCCCAGTGGCAGTCATTCCTTGCCATATGCAGGATATATGAAAATGTTAACAAGGACTTGTGAACTGGGCCCTTCTCAGACTGCTTCTGCTCCCAGGTTCATTTTTACTTGCACAGTAAAATGCAGTTTCACCTTTCCAAACTCCACACATACTCAGCTTCCCTCTCAGTGATCTCTCCCCTTTTATCTACACTTTCCTCTTCTCACCCCTACTCATTGTTTTCAGTTCCTCTCTTCAAAGAGAAGATCTTCAGAATTATATTATAACTTGAAAAATGTATTAATTATATTACCTGGAATGACTGACTCTGATGTAAACACCCCAAAACCAACAACAACAAAACCCAGCCTAACAGTTTAAGTCTGGCTATTTTTTAATATACAAAAATACAAGCTTATGCCTGAAAGCATCAGGCAGTCTCAGTCCTGGGTGAGCCCAAAAATGGGCCGAACTACTGAGCATTTTTACACCTTCTTCTGTTTTTCTTATGATAAAGCATGGTTCCTATCTCAGCAAAAATAAGGTATCTGTTATGCATTTGGATAAGATGTTATTATTTTTCAGAAACTGTCCTTTGCAATGTGTTGTTTTGTTGTGTGGTGGTTTTCTAATAGTTTATTATTTCACTCAGGGGCAATTTCTAATGTTTTTACAACTTCCTTTGTTGTTTCTTAACATGGAACCTTCTGGTTTACTCCATGATATGTCTATTGCATATTTAAGCACTCCAAAATTATTTAATACTTTACAAATATCTTATTATTAAATTCTTTGAAATCCATGTAAATGTGCACCTACCTTTTCCATGTCTGTTTGAGCTATAGAGCCTGATATAATGTCAGGCACAAAATATCTCAAAGTGCAAACTATCACCTAGTTTTGGATTCTAAACAATAAGCTGGGAAAAAAATCTTGTATTATTTATGGTATCTTTATCTTTTTGTCATCAAATAAGTGGAATGACTGAGAGTCATTTTTAAGTCCTATTTAATTATTGGGTTCTTTTATGTGAGACAGTTTTGACCACATAAGACTTAGCAACACAAAAACTACTCCCTTCATCAGAGCTATTGTGGTGCAGGATGTAAATGAGTGAATTCTCCTTGAATGAGAGAACTTCTGCCTCTTTACTCAGGAGCCTCAAGCCTGATGCTTTCTTCAGAAGGTTTTTAGAATTAGTGGTGGAAGATGATGTGTGCATGGAGACAACCAAGGCAGAGGAAGGCAGTAGGAAATGGTGCTTCCTGGAGGCCAAGCTGGAGCAGAAGGGGAGGAGATGCTGGGAAGCTGCTGGGAGGCCAAGCTGAAAGGGGAGCAGGATGATGATTGCTGGGAGGCCGAAGTTCATCCAAACTCAAAGCACCAGGGAAAGCTGAAGGGCTTGGTTTGCAGCCAAGCCCTGACAAACTGAACTGTGGAGGGCAGTCTGTGAACATCATCAAAAACCAGACTCCCTCTGACTCCCTGACACACATCTTCCTTCTGCAGGACTAATGAAGTAGCAGCAGGAGCAAGGAGGAAACTCAAAAAGGATATAAATTGAGTGCAAACATAAAAGAATATAGACACTGGTGGCTGGAAGTTCATTGCCTTTTCAGGATTCTTCAGAGGGGATGTTGGAGGGAAAGAGGTTATCTGTAAATTAGCATTGAGACAATCATCCTGCATCCCAAACTTTACAGGAGAGCAGCTGATGTTCTGCCAACACTGTGACAAAGGCTCCCACAGAAATCTGCTCACTTACCCCAGGATCAGCTTTGTGTACCAGGAGCAAAGCTCAAGGGAGGTACTTGAGAATCCATCTGTAACTTTTTAGAAAAACCAAAAGACCCTAAAACAAACCTCTCATAAGCCTGGAGGAAGGTAACCCCTGGGCATGCAAATTTACACTTGCTGGACAGGGAGATGCCTTGTTCCTGAGGAATGCAAGGAGTAAAGTGACAGCATAAAGGAGAGGCTTAGGTGGAAAAGGGTGAGGCAGGGCACAGCTCAGCCCTGTCTGATATCTGGAGCATCCTCCCTGTGACTTTTAGAAAATACCTGACACCTACTGATGCCTGGCTCATTGCATTATCAAAAGAAAAATAGAAAAAAGAAAAAAAAAAGAAAACTGAGTAGTACTACTTTTAGCCTCAGGAAGTTTCAGCAGCCTGCAGAAACAAGGCAAGAATCATCACAGAGGAAACTCTGCTGGTGGCAGAGCTTTTATGAATTCCTATGAGCCTTCAACTTTCTTCCAGCATCTCCTAGCACAGCCACTGCTCTGACAAATAATTCTGAATTCCAACAGTATGGGAAGCATGTGAAGATTGAAATCTGACCACAGTAATGCTAAAATAATGAAGCAGTGAGAGTATTTTTATAACTCCCTAACCATTTTTTAGTTTTATAGGGTTTTCTTGCTATTTGAGTACTACCCATGACTGAAACGAAAAATAGGAACAGTATGGATTTGTAAGCACTTTTACAAATCTTAAGGGAAGATCCAGGACTTGTCAAGTTCTCAGGAAAAGCTTTACTTCTCACAGCTGAGGTCCTAGTTCAGAGCAGCACAGCCAGGTTACCTTTCCATCTCAGCCAAAAGGCTGTGGTTTCAAGCTGGCAATTAAGGAACCCTAAGAGGCTCAAAGTCCAGACAAAGAGCCAGAAATTGGGACATTTATCTGAATATCCTGTGACCAGATTCTATTAGGATATATAAGACTTTCTGCTTCCACTTGTGACTTGAACACAACACATTCAAGCCTTGATCATGTTTTAATTGCAGGCTTGATTCTGGCTACTACCTCAACAGGTTAACAAAAAAAAAATTGTTTCTACATTTCTCAGCATCGTGAGAAGGCTGATCTCAGACATGGGCAAAGCTTCTATCATGATTTCCAAAGTCGTTTCCCCCTCCCAAACTGCAATCCTGCCATAGCAGAATGGGTACAAGCTGTCCTGCTGCCAGACACAGAATACTTTGGAGACATTGAAGATAAATATAATGGCACCCACAGCAAAGTGAACTCATGAGTTCTCTGTCCAGTCCCCCCCTCCAGGGGGAGGGATCTGACCCAAGCCAACATTTCCTGCCTACAGAACACACTGAGCACCAGCCACTCCCTGTCTGCTGCTGGCACCAGGGCATTTGTGTCCATACAAGGTCTATGACTATATGGAATCTCATTAGTCAAACCAGGCCTGGGACACTGAATGAGCAAACACTGACATTTGATCAAACCACATCATTTGGAAATAAGTCTTGGATCTCTTATTTACTGAGTCATAACAACAAGAATAGTGATAATCTCTACAAACTGTTTGTGCTATCCTGTGATTAGCAAATTACTTTGAATTGCTGAAATATGAGTCATGTTACTTGAAGTCAAATAATACATCAGAAGGACTCCATAATGAATAAAAATCTCTAGCCTTTCAACACCATATCTACTGGATGATTCAGAAATCAAATGTTTACTGTAATGCTCCAGAATAGTTCTCATGTTTTTATTTTCCTAAGATCACTACTTTAACCATGCTTTTGCTGTTTAACCACGTGGTGATAATCTACAGGTTTAGAAAAGGACAAAAAAATTTCTGTGTCCAAAAGACTAAATGCACATATCTTTATGTGTTTGAAATTGAGTAGTACCATGGTGTTCTGCAGTTGCAAGTTCAAAGAAAATAACAGTGGTGGATTTGCAACCTGATTTAGTTTGTGTCTTTTACTGAACAATTTAAAAAAAACAGTAACAGCAAAAGACAGATTTTAAACTTTTCCATGAAGAGTATTTGCAAAAGCAGATTTGCGTGCCCACTTTTTTCATTTTTGGATCAAAAATGTATTTTTATTAAATATATGTGTAGAAGAGAACACAGTTGCATCTCGGTTCAGCAAAATAGGAGTTAGCATTAGAGCTATAAACTGGCATTCTTGGAATCTCCTGAACTGGAGGTTTAAACCACATCAGGAATAGAAAGCAATCTCAGACTAACAACACTGAGATTTCCCAGTATACTGAAATATAAATTTTCTTCTCTTTCGTATTCTCCTACTTTTTATGTCTTAAGTAAAAAGAAACACCATCTTTCAAGATGTGTTCAGTAGATTACAAATACCTCACTTGAAAGTCAGTTTCTAAAACTATGGATTAACACTGGCTGTAATCTGAACATTTTCAAATTTACTTACATTTATTTCATAAGAACATTTTATTGCCACAATTTTGAAACATGGCCAAGAAGTGTTAACTATACCTCTCAGCAATAACGTGTATTGTGGAAATAAGTTTCCCCCAGTCTTGGGGAAAATAATTTATCTTTTGCTTTATTTATTGTGTAGAAATTCATGCCCATGAACTGGAAAACAGCTAATGCCATCCAAGAGGCCAAGCAATCAGGGCTGGAATGATAGCTGTCTATTTACTTGTCTTACCAGATTTCAGGAAAAATAAGAAATCACCATTTTCAGAATTGCTACATAAGCCTGCCTAAGTGCCAGCAGAAATGGTTGCTTAGGGCTGATCTGGTGTATTAAGAGGTGTTTTCATATTGCTGAAAATTAGCCAACAGCTTATTTTCTTCATTAGAAAAAGATGAAATCACCTCTTTAAAGCCACAAAATAAAAAGAACAATATATTGACCAACTTATGACCAAATACAAAACTAATAAGTGTTTTTAATTGATACTTCAAGAAAAAACTCCAAAGAAATAACGCTTTTAAAAAATGTTAAGACTGATAAAATTAGAAGGCACTGACACACTTTTAAAGTTTTTTAATAAAATTTCAGCATTGCCCAAGACCTGTGTGCCAAGTCACGATCATAAGTGAACTTCTCTGGGTGAGTTATTAACTCCTGGAAATAGTGTAAGTGCTGACATGACTTTCACAATAAAAGTACAAATGGACCATACTTCACATAAACTGCTATCCAGATGCCTCAACAAGTAGTCTATTATAATTTATATACTGATGATTAGCAGGATTTAGCTGTCAATACAGTCTTAAGGCATATTTTAGAAGTATAAATTGTGAGTTTTGAGGGAAATCAATTTAATGGGCACCAAATGTAATCCTCTTTAATGTAATAGCTTTGAAATAAATCAGGAAGGTTTCTGAAAGGGAGATATCTGATTATACATTAAACTAAGAATTTATCATACAAAATAGCTTATCTTGTTAATAAGTAGCCTGATGGGTGCAAATTCAGCTGGGGCTTCTGCCTGGAAGGCGTTGAGCACTGCTGAGGGCTCTCTGGGGTCTGTGGGGGTTATGGGATGCCCAGCTCAGGATGAGAACGTGAAGCCCCTTCCAGAATGGAGAACACAAAACCCTGAAAGCTCTGCTCAAAGGAAGGACTCTTGGCAGGACTTGCCAGAGATTGTGCTGTTCTACAGAGGCAAACCCTCCTTGACTTTCAAGGCCAGGGTTTTTTAGCTGTTGAGGCACATACCAAAGGCAGGCTGATCCTGGTGGGCTTTCCAGAAGCAATTATTTCACACTGCAATCAGTAAATGTTGGGCTGTAATTCTGAAGTCTCTACCATATTCCCAGATATAGGAATATGATATATTCATGTTATATCATGATATATCATATATGAGATATATACGTCAAAATAACTTTGAAATACCACTTTCCAAATGTAGATGATTTATAAATGCCTTTTATAAATGGCAAATTTTATCCTGGAATATCTGCTATAATACATTTATAAAACAGACTTAATTTCCTGATTAGGGCAAATTCAATCAATACTTAATTTTTCTGCTGTTTTACAAAAAGAGTGCTGGAGCATAATTTCCAGAATTACTACATCTTCTCAGCAGATCTATAATGGAGGCAAACATCTTCTCCGTTGTCTCACAGCACAGGGCTGATATGCCCTACACTAAGGGAAAAGCCCTCCTTACTTTTATTTAAAATAAAAGGAAATCAAAACCACACATTAGAGTTGCAGTAAATTATAACAATTTCCAATAAATAATATTTAAACAGATTTAGTTTATATTCTTATATAGATTTTTTGTCTTAAAATGGCACAAATACCCACAAAAGGCAAAAAGATAAGGGTCTCACACAAGTTTCCCTGCTTTATTCTGCTTTAAAGTGCAGATAGAAAGCATCTATAGGGATGGAAGGTCTGACTCTTGCACGTGTACAGATACTTTTATATTGGGTTGACTTCACAACTAAGACTCCTTTAATTCAATGAGTTTAGATTGTAGTGCTGATCATGCTCATATCCACAAATCAGAATTTTGAGTTTCCATGGAAACACTATATGTCCCTGTTTTCCTTTTAGACAAGGCTATGCCTGTTTAACAAGTTTGCTGAGGACAACATGTTTTGTTTGAGTTACAATAACTGGAGCAATACTTCCTAATTACATTACCAGAAGAAACATTTACAGCAAAGCTTCTACCATGGGAAACCATTGTTCAGCCCATCTCTGAAAACCAGGAAATACCAGCATTGCCATTGCTTAAAATGTGTTAACTGGTCTTCTATGTATAAAATAATCTCTTTTTAAAAAATGACAGCATTGCTCATGATTTATGATATTCATATATAAGGAAATTACCACATGGAATCTGAACTTCTGTGACACTTCCATCAGAGAACATGTGCCCATGAAGACAAGGTAGGTCCAGGGTCTGAAGAACTGAAGGCTTAGGGCTGTTCCTGGTCTAAAGATACCCTATAAATAGGAGTTAAAATCAAACAGATTCTGTTCTTCAGAGCAATTTTTTCCCCCATAAGTTTAGCCTAATGAGAACTCCAGAAACCCAAGTTTGACAGGTGTCATCATCTGTCCAAAAATGTGTAAAACATTTTGAATCTTTGAGTGGTGTATTTTGTTCACCATTTCATAATATTCTTATATAGAATATCAGAAAGGATGTGCTGTATTCATACTTGCAGTTCAAATCCTGTGTGGATGGAAGGGTGATACATTTCCCTACGATTTTAGGAGAAGGACCAGGTCCAAAGTCCTAATTAGGAGTATTTAAAGAGATGCCTTAGCAAGAGTGCTGAGACAGTACAATGAAGAGGACTGTAGATAGATAGGGCTTTTTACTTTTTTAGCTTAAATCTGCATTATGATGCAACTGAAACATTGCTCTACATTATGAATTTCACCCAAGTTCCATTTAGATAAAGTATTATAGAAAATCAAGCATCTGATCAAGCACCTTCCACTTCTTTCTCAAAACTTTGTTACATTTTCAATGTAACGAAGTCTGCAGAAGTTCTAAAACAGGTATCTCTTTACTCCAAAGCTAAGAAAGCAACAATATGTAAAAGTATGACCAGCTGATGTCATATAGAAAAGTAGAGTGTTCACTTTCCAAGGATAAGCCTGTAATACAATTGCTTGAAATACAAATATTAACTTAAGTGCTATGTTTGATCACACCTCCAAATCACCACAAACTATAAATTACAGACTGCTCTGCTCTTTCTTCTTTTTAGCAGGTTCATAGAAAAGAAGCTTGGAGCAGCAACTAATGAAAACCCTTTAAGATCTTAATGACATCAAAAAAACTCAAGGTATGGAAATTATTATTTCACTAAAGTTAGGCACATGATGATAACTTCACCTTCTAAAAGTCAGCCCACTCCCCCCACAGAGCACTTTAAGAAGGGAGAAGTCAGTAATGCTGTTCTTTGACCCATCTGCTCTAACTCTGCTGAAATACAGAGACAGAGAGGAAATGGACACTGTCATTTTGAAAAAGGAAAAAGATAAAAAGTCTCAGCCAAAATATGAGTAACCAAGCTTAGCCCTGCCATTATATTCCAAAATAACAGACTACAGAAGGAAATAAAAGCAAATAAAGATGAAAACACACCCTTTTTGCTTAAGACAGCTATAGCTTTATAGTCAGAGAAAGCTCAGAGAGGTTGGGACTTTTGAGATCCCACCATAAATTAAAGAATAGTAAAACAGAAGTGCTTTTGGGTTAGAAGGCATTGTATTAAATGATAATATGTATTACACCTCTATACTTCAGCATCACCCAGTGTTGACACAGAAGTCAGATATAAACTTTGAAGACAAAAAAATGAAATCAACATTTAAATGTTGTCTGAACTTTAGGATTAATAATATACTTTTATGCTGTGCTTTTAAAAATTTTATTTTCTCACCGATGTTCCAGCTGTTGTCTTAAATTTGTTATCCTCTCAACTAATGCATGGGCTTGAGACAAAGTTCATCCCTCAGCACTTCAGGGGGCAGTGAAACAGAAGCCATGGTTAAAAGCTTAAATAACTTTAGGTAGTACAAACAAAAACGAGGCATAGCTCAGTTACGACTGCCAGGACTTCATAATTTATACCAAACCTAAAATATTGACCTCCCTACTTAGCAGATAGCCTGTCAGCCATTTGGTATGATCCTCCTAAAAGATGTGTTAAAACTCAGTAAATAATTTTCCTTTTCACTAAATCAAGGAGAGACAATTATACACTGGACATACTTCATAAATTGTAATCAATATTGAAAAAAAACTCTATTAATGAGCAAAGAAACCATAGAATGAGGATCTTTAGGATCTTTGGGGATTCTCAGCATGAAAACAGGAAACCAAAACAGGACATACAGCAGGACATATAACCAAAACAGACATGATAATACAGAACAGGTAAAGAGTCTAAGAATAGTAAAAACATGATGTCCCTCAATGATTTCAATCTTAAGTATCCCATACTTGTCACTTGGTTATCCCCATCATATTGCTTCAATACTGCTCATATAAGTTGCACACCTATATATACAGGGTTTTATTAAAGTTTCTTTTTATGTTTCATAGCTACACTTTTGGGGGCTAGTCTTTTTTTTTGTTCTTTTTTTTCCTTTTTATTTAAATGTCTATTGTTTAACTCCTGAATACATTTCCTCCCAGGGTATCTGAAATCTGTACTCATTGTCCCAGTGTTTCTCTCCCACGTTACACTTTTAGAATCAAGTTCCATGACTTTTAAGAGTTATGTTTACGTCAGAGGGATCAAGAGGTTTAAATTTCAGTACCTATTAAATGAATTTAATTATCCAACCAGTTCCATTTGGATACACTGTACTGTTCTTCACTAATCTATAACAGATTTTCCAGTATTGTAATTCTCATTAATAAAATGCCCTCTGAAAGAGTATTTGCTTTTTATTTTTTTAAACAAAAGTCTTCTCAGTACACTACTTTACTATTATTTTACAAATTCTAAACAGAAGCATCATTACCCTGTACACTAGCTAAGTTTCCCAGGGATTTATCCTGTCTGAAAACAGCAGAACTAACTAAACTTGACTCATGAGAAGTCTATCCATACACCTCACTTACCCTGTTACTTCATTTAAAACATTCTGTGGAGAAAAAAGTGTATTTTAAAAACATCCTTGGTGTTTAAAACCTGCTGACAGACTAAAAAGAAGAGGGTGAGGAAAGGATAACAGAGTGCTATGGGATCTCTATGATGTTTTCAGAGCTCTGTTGGTGCCTGCAGCTGCAGCAGTTCAAGCAGCAGGGATGGCAGAAGTGCAGAGAGAAGAAGGAAACTGGAACAGCAGCAAACTGCGCTGCCTTGTAACATTTATCTGCTGTGGAAATGAGGAGCAGTGGCAGCAGGTAAAGGCATCTGCCTCATTGTGTTCACTGGAGCCATTTGGGAAAATTGACAACATCCCTGCTGTGCTTGTGAGAGCAGCAAACAGGGACAGTGTGGGTGCTGCCCATGGATCCTGCCCAGAGCTCTGCTGGCCACAGCTGCTGCACACTGCAGAGGGACAGGCTGGGAACAGGGACCTTTTAAAGGAGTTGGTCCTTGACACTTCACCTGCTGCAAGGCAACTGAGATCCTTTCAGGAGTTACAGTTTCCTTTTCCCTTGCAGGGAAACATCATCCAGTGGAAATGTTCCATCCCAGCTTGAATCCAAAGCCACCGAGCACATCAGTCCCAATCCAATGGAACACTTACATTTCACTGATGATTAAATGCTTATCAGCTGCATAATTCTCATGTCAGGTTATTTAGGACCTTGCTAAATTAATGAAAAACAAAAAACGTCTCCTGTGGATATTTCCAAAGTGTTGCAAGAATTAGAGAGGTTTAACTATTTGACTTTTTACTGCAGCAAATATCATCCCCACTTCTGCAAGCTTCTGTGTTCAAGTGACTGCTAGAGCAAAAAGAGTCCTGTGAGCCCATAAACACAGGAGTTCCCAACATTAACAGTGAGTTTTACTGAACTACTACAATTTGCCTTAAAAGCACAAAAGGAATCAATGAAGTATGAGTTCTCCTTTCTAGCACAATTGGTGAGCAGCAGCATAAGAAGCATTTACTGCACTTTAAAATATTTCTTCATACACTGTGAACATTTCAAAACCTTTTTACAGATGTTGTTCAAAAAATCCTTCCAATTCTTACAAAAGCTGCCCTAGTAAATCAACCACTCAGAATGCACAGGAGATTTATATCCTGGTCTTAAGTTTGAGTCCAGGGTGAGCCATGACCATGAACAGAAATTCTCATTAAATATAAAAAGGAAACAAAATCACTAAGCAAAAGCTTAGAAAACACTTTGATGAAGAATAAGCTATCTAGAAAAATAGCAAGTGACCTTGCTATTGTTTTAGAGAGGACAAAAAGCATCTAAAATGTCAAGATTAAACAAAAAAGCACACCTGTACTTATTTTTGCATGTGTTTTTTTCTTGCCAGTTTTATTTCTTTCATTTCTCTTAGCTTGATGTCAAGCAATATTATTTTCTATTTGCAGTAATGGCACAGTGAGTTCATTAATTTACTTTTACTGGAGATACATTCTATCTATGGATGCTCAGCATGTATAACAGGTGGTTGACATTAGTCAGGAAACGATTGAAAATTGAATCTGCACCCCCTGTTGCTATTTGTAATGGAACAAATACTCTGCTGACACTTAATCTGCCCCTTGCTGCAACTTCATCTAACTTGCAATTAAGGTAAAGAGGCCCAGCATCTTTATTCCCTGTGCTTCCCCTCATTCTGAAGGCCTTGCATCCATCCTGGTCATTTTTCTACCAAAGCACACTTAAAGGCTGGTGTTTCAGCATTTTTCAGCTAAACCCTTCTCACCTTCATATATTTCTTCTCATTTAGTTATGGGAAAAGACTACAAGCCATATTAATTTCTAAGAGCATGATATTAGAGTTATAATACCATAACAAACCAATGACTGCACTACCCAGTGGATTGAAAGGGGAAAGGGGAAAGGGGAAAGGGGAAAGGGGAAGGGAAAGGGAAAGGGAAAGGGAAAGGGAAAGGGAAAGGGAAAGGGAAAGGGAAAGGGAAAGGGAAAGGGAAAGGGAAAGGGAAAGGGAAAGGGAAAGGGGAAAGGGAAGGGAAAGGGGAAGGGGAAGGAAAAAACTGCAAAGGACTGACCCAAACAGTTGTTCACAGATTATGAATAGAGCTGGTGACAAAGACCTGGATATGAATATTGAGAGATTTTTCCTGTCCAGATCAGAAGAGCAATGTGAGGAAAAGCAGAGTTCAGACCTACACAGAGAAGGTGCTCAGCCTGGCTGTCCTGGTGCCCAGGACACAGCAGCTCCCTGCCCCTGCCAGGCTGCCCAGCCACCCCATCCCAGCTGCATCTCAACCTCTGGCCTCTCCTAGAGGTGTCAGAGGAAGGTGTAAAAATTCCCATAAATAATAATTATGGAAAAAAACTGCCCACAGGGAAAGGTTTTTCTCCATAAGTTGTGTCATTAGTGGTTGATTAAAGCCCTCAAGAGTGAAAGTTTATATCCCTTCTAAATTATTTTTTTTTTCCCCATGAGGTAACTATGGCTCAAGATTATATATGAATCCTACTAATCTTCTGGCCCAAGGATAACTTTCAACAATGCATTTCATAGATTAATTACTCACTGTATAAACAAGTACCAGATGTATCTAAGTAAGGTAAAACAAGCCACTGGAAAGGAAAAACTGGGCTCATCCCCTGTACAAAATCACAACTATCTGCCTGGTTTCTTGTTTCTAGAGCTGCACAACATTTCTTCCCACCTGAAAGGGACACCATCAAATAATACCAAACTCATAGCATTTCAGACACAAAGAAATCATGGTGTCTCCTTATGCTGTGTCATAACCAGCATTTGACATTGTTAAAATCTAGCTGATATTCCTCCCCCTTATCCTGAAGAACAAAGGATGTCTGAAGAAATCCAAAAGCCTACCTCTCTGGAAAATATGGCCTGATTTTTAAGGTCTAAATCTTCCTTGAGCCAAATTCAGTTTGTATCCATTGGCTTATCCTTCTGTTGTGAAAAGCAAGCAGAAATGGGATCCAGGGCCTTCCTCTAAGTTTTGTCAACTTTTGAAAACCTAGTACTCTGCCAGGAAATATTTGAGAGAGTCCTGAGCTCTCAGAGTACAAGGAATGCCCTTGTAGAATAAAAAGCATGACGAACTGCCAGGTTTCTTTTGCCCTGTCACCTTTGCACTGTTGTTCTGACTCATGGGAAAGGGCACAACCTCTCTCCATCATGTACTACTGTATTTTTTCAAGTGCCAGTCAAAGGGGAAGAATTTTAACAATAAAGGTATGGGCTGTTTCACCAACAAATACAATTTTTTTCTTTGTCCTGAACCAAAACGAAGAGGGGTTTGCATTTACCCAAAGTTTCATTTAGGGCCATGAGAGAAAGCACATGCCATTTCCCTGAAAGTATCTCAGTTTTAATTCCTTCCCACTCAAAAGCATAAGGAAAATAAATCTAATAAAGAGAATGTATAGGAATTGTCTGCTGTGGCCTTGGGAACATTTTTTAATATAATTGTGTCTGCCTGGACTCAATATACAATGCAATGGAATCCAAATCCTGTAACTTTTAAATATCTGAAATATTTAAATTGTTTCCTTTCTGCTAGAGTTTAATTACCATAATGTTCTTCTGTAAAAGAGATGATTCTTACACATAGAGCTCCTTTAAAGCAGATGGCAGTAATTGCTGCAACAAAGAGTTTGCTGGCAAAGCAGAGACAGAGCTGCCCCCTCAGCCAGCAGGATCAGATATTAGCTCATGGGGCTCGCTTGCTCTCTGCAATGGGAAACATACCTTGCTACAACAAGGCACAGGCTAATTTAAGAGGCTGCAACAACACTTGCTGTACCACATCAGACAACTGAAAAGAATCCTGCTGGTGGTTCAAAAGGCCAGAAGTAAGAGTAGGTTTCATGGTTATCCTGTTTCTGGCAAATCTCTACCTGTGACACGACTATAATTTTCACCACATCAGACTTCTCTGTCACAACCAAAGTTTCATTCCTAATAAATGGGAATAGGACATGGATTATAGGTTGGGGAAACTTCTGTTTACAAAATATGTTCATTCAGAGTTCTCAATATAAGGAAAAAATAGCCACATCTACATGAAAAGCAAATTGACAGATTTAATCATATGTTTCCAAATCTGAACCCAGCATGAAGATTTTTTTAAAAAGTAGTAACTTCTTATACTGTGATTCCAAGTAAATAAAACAACCTCTGCATTATTGCTGGAACTGAACCTCCCACAGGGCTTAACTTTCTGTGACCTTGTCCTGTGAACATCTCTGTAATATGGTGTGTACTAAAAATAATACAATTATAGTTGCAAAGACTTACCTAAAATAGGAAAGCAGTTAAGAGACATTCTTTAAGCCCACTGTTACATGAAATGAACTGCAGTGGGAACTTCTATACCCATCTGGTCAGCAAATATTAGTTAAGATGGAAAAATAACTAAAAAAAGAAACCCTTAGAATTCATAAGCTAAATAAAATTATAGATACCAAAGAGAATTTAAGAGCACCTTATCACACAAAAACCAATAATATAATAGCTATTACCTCCTGCAACATTAATCAAAAGTCATGAAAAGAGCTGCCACTGATACAAGGGATGAGTTAATGCAAGGAGAGTGGGATGTCATGTCAAGAAAAAGTACCTGACCTAACTTTATCCTTTGTAAGAGTATCCATAGCTAACATGGGTACAACTTCTGAGGAAGATGCTATTTTATAACAGACCTTTTTGCATTTAATTGTCTGCACTAAAATGATTCATGGGTATTTTTTAAGACAGGTCTTAGAAATAGCAAATAAATATATCATGCTACAAAAGTTAAAAAAGTTTTTTGCATTAACCTGGCATTAATCTAAAGTACAGTACACTTGATCTTTAAGCTTCTCTCCCCTTTTTTGTGAAGTTGGGGTTAACCAGGATGACTGTGGTACAGGTTATCTATGTCTGTAGTGTTCCCCCACAGTAAATCCCAAGCTTGACCTCACATCAGGACAAGGTGCCATCCATCAAGAATGTCAAGGATAGCAAGGGCTGCTACTCACAGCAGGAATCCTGGGATCCCCAAGATGAGCAATCATTATTTACTTTACAGAATGAGGATTTTCCTATGTTCCCCTTCACTGTTCCCATGTACCCACTGCTCCTTTTGGGATCTTGGCTGGTGTCAGAAACAACTGAGCAAGGCACAGCACACTGAAGGGCACAGCCCTGCCCCTGAGCCAGGGGGACACAGAGCTCAGCACAGGCTTTGGGAAACCAGAAGTACCTATGGAAAAGGTGGGGTTACTCTCTTCATAGTGACAGAACAAGAGGGGAGGGACCCAAGCTGCTCCAAGGAAAACTCTCACTGGATGCAAGAAAAAGTTATTGATTCTGAGTTACACATTGGAAAAGCTTGCCTTGAAAAGTGATAGAATCTGTTGCTGGAAATATGGAAGTCTCAACTTGACAGGATCCTGGACAACTTCTGGTAAAGACCCTGATTTCAACACCAGTTTGGATCTTATGATCTGATTTTTTTTAGTACTCCTTCTAGATAATTGCCTACATCATATAAATTTTGACCTGGAAAGTGAGCATTATGTGATCTTTTCAAAAGCACCTAAAAGCAGAATTTGTACCCAAGAAAGCTGGATTATAGGTCTGAAATGTTTTGATTGCACAACTTCCCTCTCCATAGGACAGCTCATAGATGGAGGGATCATATGGCCTGGAAAGACTCAATTATACATGAGATCTCTCATGCCTTTCAACACCTCTGAGTTCCATCACAGTCACAAGTCATTAATCCTTTCATTGTTGTAGATGGCACAGTATGAGTTCTACTGAAGAAATAACAAAGAAACAAGCCAAGGCACCACACATAAAGTACAATTTTAGTATCATCTGCTACGTCTTTCCAATATCTTTGAAAATAAATTAACTTGTTCAATGTTCATGGTGACTACACCAGGATGTGTGCCATTTTTATGGAAGGAGCCACTGGTCCTGCATTCCCAAGCCATAAAATCCTGTCAGCACAACTAATGGATGTCAGATGAGTAAGCTTAAAAGAGCAAACAAGGGCACTGTCAAAACCATGTCATCAACCCACAGGACTATTTGTAGTGATATTATACACTCCACTGCCTCCAGTCACAGCCCAGGATAATGAGAATCCATGTTCAGATCTTGCAAAAATTGACACAGCCTGGCTAATAACGCACCAGAATTCAGAATCTATACTGGATATTAAAAAGGCAGCTTTATTTTTTGTGCTTTGCTTTTGATGGAGATTAAACAAACTGAAGAGGTGAGCTTATCAGGTCATTATTTGTACATTACAGCTGTTCAGTCAGAGCTGGACAGACACTGCTTGCATGGCTTGTTGTCTGATTAAGAGGCAGAATAAGTCTGGGAGAAACATAAAGGGGGGAGGGGGGAGAATGTGATTAAGAAAAAAACCAAAGGCTGATAGAGTAATTGAGTAGAAATAGTTGCACTTCTAGACAAGTCACAGACACCACCTAAAACATCCTCAAGGAAGGAAACTGGATGAGCACATTACAGATTTGAAGTGGGAATCAGAGCAGTGTCTGTCACTGTTCTTCATCAGAAACCTGGACTGAATCTTCCACCAGGGGAAGAACAAGCAGAGCAGAATGAAAGGTGAGATCCTGAAGCATTCAGATTAATAATGCAATTTTTCTGTTTGCAAAGCATTTCCTTGCCAAGCAAGAGTTTATTTTACCTCTACACTGGAAGCTGTGTTTCTGAAGCCATCTGTGGCAGAACAGTGTCATGAACTGAAAGTATTGTTTACCTTGCATGCAGGAATGCTGGATTCTGTCAAGTGAATTTTATGATGCAGAATTCAGTATTGCAGAAGATTGTGTTTAATTTTAATATAAATATTTCATTTCTGAGAGAAAATTAATGAGTAATTTGTTCCTTAAACTTTAGTCTCAAAATACAACTTTCATTTATATATTTACCATATTTCTTACCATAATAATACATTATTTCATCAATATGGTATTCCCTGTTAGTAATTCAAATTTGATCTCTGTAAGTCAATAAACAGCAATTAATTTATTTTTAAAAGGTTTCAAGTAGCAACTAACCAAAATGTTTTCATTTTGAAACAGTAAATAATAAAAATTATTTGAAGCATCTCAAAAACAATGTTAGAAAAGGATTCATCATTCTAACTTTCTTTAGTCAAAGAAAATCTAATTATTCTATACTGAGTGTTTTTAATGTTTTATTAAATACATACAAGCATAGCTTTAAGTACCCTGTTTTCAAAGTTAAGATCATTAGCAAGACATAAAAGGGAATTTATTTGTTTTTTCAGTTAAAAACCTCCTGAACATAAGGGAGTAGCAGATAATTATAAATATGAATATTGCTAAGTACTCCTCTTAACTAATTTATATTTTCAGAAGCTTATTGACAAATGTCTGGTGACAGTGTAGAAACCTGTCTCTGTGGGAAGTACAGGGGCATTCAGAGAAGGGAATTAAAGCAAAAAGAATAAATGGATATTTTAAAGGAGAAACTTACAGAATCTGAATTGCTGAAAAAGTACTGCTAATAGTTTTTATAGCTATGTCTTTGAAGCTTGTAATTCTTTTAATGGTACATTGACTCAATTCATCCAGGCAGTGATATTAGTAAAACCAATGAAAAATAGAAGTTCTGCTTATAATTCTTCTGACACAAGATGTCTTAAAGTTGTTCCTAACACAGAAAGAGAGACATTTCAATGTAATAATTTTAGAAGAAACTGTCACATTCCCTTCAAACATCACTGCTCTGCTGATGGCAAATCCTCTTGAAAACCATTTATACTTAAGAACAAACTATGGGAAGTACTTCATTTTAAGATCATGGTAGCATTATCTTCATTCTGCATTATAGAAGCATTTCAATATTATCTGTAATTTACTTATGTATTGTAAAAGAAATGCACTCTGTGGTATCTACATTATTGTTTATTATGGGACTGTATACCTTCTGGCTGTGTTTATGGCCTGTGTATTGCCTAAAGACAAACATTTTAAACTAATTTTACATCCTCTTTCACTTGTGATACAGGTAACTGGCTTTTGATTTGGAGTGTCACCTTGTTGGCACACACAGCTCACAGCTGCCCTGAAAAATGCCTCTGCCACAAAGCCTCAAAGACTGCAGACTGCAAGAACAGAGGATTTACTGAAATTCCTGCCCGTTTACCTCCTGAAATTCATATACTACAGTTGCAGAACAACCGTATCTGGAGAATCAACCAAAACGCATTCACTGCAACGCCCTTACTCAAAATCTTGGACTTGTCTAATAATTCTATCTCAAGTGTGGCACTTGGTGCTTTCCAAAAACTGAGGTATCTACAGGTTTTAAACCTAACCAGAAATTTGATTCACTATATAGAAAACAAGACTTTCAGTTTCCTCCCACACCTAAAGGAACTGGACTTGTCATCCAACAGCATTATTCGATTGCCTGAGACATTTGGAAACAGCACAGGGAATATAACATTGCTCTCTGTGAGGCATAACAAACTTCAGAAAATGGAAAGAATTCTGCTGGAGTCACTTCCAAACCTGAAAGTGGTTCTCTTCAAAGATAATCCCTGGCAATGCAATTGTAATATCTTTGGCATGAAACTGTGGCTGGAGAGTTTTCTATACAGAGGTAAGGAATTTTTCTCATTACATGGAGTGTACATGAGAACATTTGAGCACAATCTAACTGATCTTCACTTCTATGGCTTAAAAATTTACCCCACACTGTAGGTCACTTTCTCAAATAAACACACTTAGCTATATTCTCATGCATAGGTCAGAATGCAAACTAGAATCAGAGAGGGACTTTGTATTAGTATATGCCCAGAGAAAGAGCAAGGATGCACACACACCCATAGAGCAGGTACAGGTGTGTTCTGTAGTGTGTCAATTCAGATATAGACATTTCTAAATATAAAACAAGTATACTTGTGCGCATACACTTGTTTTAATTCTACCAATATATTTTTGCTGGAAACCAAACTGTTTTAAGGCTTTTTACCTGTTGCATGATGGCAAACATCAAGACAGATATCAGTACTGAGCAAACTTTAGAGAACCTAGGATTCTACTTTTTCTATCAATTTTGACTTAGTAGTTCTTTAATATTTTACGAATACCTAGTATGACTTCCTGATTTGTTGTAAACCAGAAGAGGAACTCAATTCATTGGCAATTTCCTAACAGAAATGTGCCATGGCATCACACAGGGAAAAGTGAAGTTTATAAATAGTAGTGGCAGTATTGGTCACACCTGCTTTTAAATAGATTCATGAGTTATGCTGTGAAAAAGATAACATGATTTAATTCTAAAGGAATTAAGTGTAAGAAGAAATTAATTTATTTCTCCCAGGAGGTATGTTCAGACTGAGAAATCAGAACAGCAGGACAATTTTCTTTTTGTCTAAATCAGGCTTTGATGCTTGCATGTGACCAAAGTAGCGACTGCCTGTCTCTGTACCAGAGTGGTGTGGAGCTTGTTGCAGCACAGGAGCTGTGGAGGTGGCCCCTGTGGCCTGAGACTGAGGGACTGCCTTTTGCAGGGATCAGAGCTCTGCAGGCCAGCTGGAAACCCATCCTGGCCATGCAGGGACACAATTACTACTGCAGAGGTTTTCCAGTGAAGTAATTTTTCGAAAAGACAAAAGGCAAATTTCTCTCAGCAATAAAATCTTCATATTTTGAATAGATAAAATATTACTTTATCACAGGGCTTTAGTCTATTATGCTGGAAATTCAGCAGGGATTGCCTTCTCTGTGCAGAAGAATGAAATTATCCAACATAAACGCATCAGATTATCTTAATTACTCTGCCAGCAGCATAAATATTATCATTGATTTCCAAAAATAATGTTGTCTAGAAATTCAGTGATGTCCTTCCATCTTTCTGAACACTGTAGAGATTAAGTAAATGAAGTGACATGGAACATACAAATTAATTTTAGCAACAAGCTTTAAGGGAAGCCCAAGTGTTATGTTCTCTTCTGTGTTTGTATTTCTCTAAAATTACTTGTCTGAATCACATGAAGAAAAATTAGTTACATTACACAATAATGTTTCCCACTACTTATATGACACACATGGGATGAAACTTCACAGGGGCTCTGCAGATATTTCTTGTCTGTCATAACAAAGCAATGTAAGTCCAGAATATTTGAGTATTTTTTAGCTAAATCCATCCTGGGCAATTGACATTTCATGAATACTCACAGGAAATTATAGAGAATGCTTCAGTTCAAGAGGAACTCCGGAACACCAGGGTTCTGTGCCAAGCACACATATTCAGTTACTTAAAACCACAAAAGGATAAGAGTTGAAGGATTTGGAGGTTTATCTTCATCCATATTCAATCTAACACATTGAAGATGTCTGGAACCATGCTTCAGGTTTCACCATTAAAGACCAAGAGACCTGCTATGCTCAAATCTGTCCTGGAATATCAACATTATTTGTGGAGTAGTCTCCAGATTTCAGTTTGGCTCCATCTGTATTCACTACTTTCTCAAAGTCTTTTCAGGATGAAAATTTCTGTGCCTGGCTTTAGCTGAAAGGTGAATTATTTTGGCTAGAGAAGAGAAAGAAAATTCAGTTGATTTGATTAGTTAATTTTTAAAAAATATGTCAACATTGATTTTGGCCTTGTGGACTCCTTGACACACCACACCCCTAAAGCCCTGTGCCCTGACTGGGCTACGTTTGGTGTATTCTCTTCTACACAGTGAGGAACAAGCACGTGATTTACCAGGACTGTGGATTCCTAATTCTCTCCCCATTGTACTAACAACCTCCTTGGGGAAGTTGGCTCTCAGCAATCATGAAATTTAGCATTTGAGCAGGGTAATAGATTGATTAAACTCCTTTATACTTGTGTATATTCTCTTACCACAAGCCTTGCTTCAAAAAATCCCTCATGGGTACATACAACTTAATGAACTTTCTCTTTGCCCTGTTACAGTTAACATATGATGTCAGAACAATGACAATTTCATGCAATATTTCAATCAAGTGGGAAATATTTTTTAAATACCATGTTTTCCTTTCACACCATAAAAATTAGCAGTGGTCAGAAGTTGAACAAAATGACTTTGCAGTTAACAATACTTTGTTTATCTATGACAGTTCTTATTTTTCTACCACCACGGGTTTTTTTACACGTACATCCATAAAAATGCAGATAACCTAATTCCTGATGACCTGCTTTTTGAAAATGCTCTCTTATGTGAGTTTTGCAGCATAATAATCTCACCACTGACCTAATTGAACAAAACATACATACATCTTTAAAACATACATCAATCTTTAAAGCAGGAAGTTGAAACTGATGGTAAATTTACCTCATGTTTACATTAATTTTACATTAAAGTGATTCAGCAGCTGTGAAATGTAGCCACATTTCTCTTCACAGAGAAAAGCAAGGCACAATTCTTCCCAAGAATATTTCTGGGATTCACATGCTCTGAACCTCAGAGAAAGGAAAACCAATTCTTATCATTTGCTGTGCCTGTGTTTGTGCTGAAGTAGAATGCACTATGGAGACGGTTTACCCAAAGTGATGGCATTTTGTTTCCTTGATGTTTTGTTTTTCTATCAGGGCCAAATGTGTGTGTCGGGACTGTTGGCCGACAGTCACGAGATTCTGTGCAATTGTGTGCAGAGCTGAGTGCTTGGCAGATTCAGTTTAGATGCACTGTAACATAGTGTAATGTAACATAGAATAATATAGTATAATAAAGTAATTAATTAGCCTTTTGATAAGATAGATTCATGATATAGAAATGAATTCCTCCTCATCTTGCAGGGAGGAGAGGGTCGTCCTGATTCGATAACCAAATACCGAGACCATTGTTTTGTTGTTTCAGGAGGAATCAGTGACGGCATTGTCTGCTCAGCGCCAGGCGTTCGGAAGGGGAAGGACCTCCTGAAGGTTCCCTACGAGCTCTTTGGGGCCTGTGCTCTGAGGGCAGCCCCGGTGCCGTCGGCCAGCAGCCATCAGTGGCCCGGCTCGGAGCAGCGGGGCTGGCCCAAGCACAGCCCTCACGGCGAGCCGGGCGACGGCGGCCGCGGCGGCTGCGAGCCCAAGGTCCGGCCCAGGCCCGTCAGCCTGCGGCACGCCATCGCCACCGTGGTGATCACGGGCGTGGTGTGCGGCGTGGTGTGCCTGATGATGCTGGCAGCCGCCGTCTATGGCTGTGCCTACGCCGCCATCACGGCCAGGTACCACAAGGAGCAGCTGGACCCCGTCAGGCAGCACGGGACGCCTGAGGAAAAGGAGCCATTCGAGAGCTCCATGGCTTGAGGTGCCTCTGTCAATGGCTTCTTGAAAATAAAGCTCTCACTGCAGTTGAAAAGCCTGGAATCTCAATAGCATTGTTTTAGTACTAATTACTGGGGTTATATTCTATTTTTTTTAATATACTTTTTAAAAATGCAAGTATATATATTGTTTGGAATATCCACTAAGACTTTATATAGAACAACAGAATGTGTTTACTTTGTGTGTATATATTCCAAAGCCACTGTTTAGGGCTGAGTGTTTGAGATCATGAAACCTTGATACAGTGAGATTAAAGTATTTCACTATCCTTTACTAACTCTTGATGCAGTATTATACCAAAACATGACCTATGATACACATACAGTCAGTGGCTGACAGGAGTGATGTTCTGCAAAGAAAAACAGAAAATAGCCATCTATCTTAGTTCAATTAGTTACATTTGTACTACCTTTGAGAGTACAAATTACTATTCAATTCAAGATGTATACAACTGACAAGCATTTTCAAACTAGCTACTCTGTGCACTGCCATTGATAACATAAATGTGTTAAAAGCATTTCCAAAAATGTGTTTTCAACTTTCCAGTTTGCCCCAGAAAGCAGCAAATAAGCATTATCTTCATTTCCTAACTTAGAAAATAGGAAGCACCTTGTTAACTATTACATATAATTTTTTAATTACTTAGTAGGGAAGAAAGAAGGGAGCTGAGAAAATGCTGAAGGAAGAAATGCTACAGTGCTTTGGATACAAGCCCCAAAAAGAGTACACAGAGCATACCTGAAGACACTGCCTGTTATCCTGCTGGCTTACAAGCTTGCTACAGACTTTTCTGAAGGCATTTGTTCCCAAATCCTCACACAAGTGCTCCATTTTGCAAATGCCATGCTGCAGATGCAGCTCCCACCACAGTGCTGCCCTTCAGCAGGAGGATAATGTAGCTGCATGTTTACACGTCCTCCCTCTCAGAGGGAACATTCAGCTGGATTCACTCAAGGCTCCATCCTTGCTCTCTGCAGAGCTCTTTCGCCATCAGAGGAAATCAGAGCCAAAACTATTTGAATATCATAAGGTTAGAATTCCACAAATATTTTGTCAGTGCAGAGGTAGTTATTTTAATGGTTCTTTGAAATTATTTTAAGTCAATCAAGAGAGATCAGGAACTCCATTCACCTTTTCCAAGAATGGATAAAATACATTTTAGGCTATTTGTGACAGACATCTCATGCATCCCCTAACTGTCCTCAGTGACAGGGATAAAGAGCTGTCCAGGGAGCCAGTGCAGAAATCAGCATTTTTTTATAGTATGGAGGAAAAAGGCCATGGAACAATCTGCAATAAGGGAAAGGGGAAGTTGTCGTGGCATTTGGAGATCTGCCCTCTCCTTCCAACAGAGAGATTCTGAGACCAAGCTCTGTAGCTGTCCCAGTAACAGCCTCGACTGAGTAATGGGCTCTGTGGCAGGAGTCATGTAACCCTTGCTCTTATCTACTTTGTAATAATTGCAACCTAAATATTAGAGCTCATTCCTACATCTGCGTTACTTTCATGTCTAGAGAAAATTAAGTATCTCAGTCTTAATCTAAATCTAGCAGATATTGAAAACAATCAATTACTGTCTGTCTTTTCTTTCCTTTTTTTTTAACTGCTAAGTACTTCATATCATTATTAGGCTGTGTTCATTCTTCTCTGTCCTGAACTAAATAAACCAAGCTGTTTCAAATTTTTCCTGCAAGACTACATTCTCCAAAATTTTTTCTCTTCCTGCATTCCCTGGAGCCTTTTCAGTTCTTTTACATTTTGTTTAAAATATGGTACCCTAGACTGGGAACATTGCTTCAGCTGAGACATCATCAGCACAACATTTTTAGAATATTTATATTTTTTACAATATCCTAATATGTAGAATATTTGTATTAAGGCTCTTTAATCTGATCTCTTGATGTTTACTTTTTTTCTTGTAAATATTTGGTAAAGCTTAACGAATCATCTAATCTACTTTCAGAACTAAGTCATTTAAATATGTAAATCTACATTTTTTTACTCTTTTATCCATTTACTGCCACAGCATTTTGCAAAGCAAAACACAGTTTTTCAGATACAGAAGACAGAAATAAGACAGGATTGGATGTTATTGCCCATTGGCCCAAAAATGAGTTTGGGGCCATGCCAAATCACTGTTTTTCCACAGTGACAACCTAAAATGAGCACAGTTGTACTCAAAGTGTAGATCCTGAGATGAAAGCTAATAAACTTCCAACTCCAGAGAGATTTCACCCTCAATGTTTCTAACAGGCTCAGACACAGCAGCACAGCTTCCATCACAAATCATTTCACACTTCTGATATTTTCAAGCAAAAGAAAAGCAAGAATTGACTTGAAATTTCCTAGTCAGGAATAACCCAGAACATTTTCCTAGTCCTTAAAAAAACAGACCTAGCACCAAAAACCTTTCAGACTTTCCTCATTGTATCATCATTCATATATTAAAAAAAAAAGAAAAAGGAAGAAAAGGAAAAAAGAAAATGAGGGAGAGTCAATGAAAGGCACAACAACATTTAAAGAAACTCATTCTGAGTCACATTGAAGATGCTTTGGGGATTTTCATGCACACACAAGGCTGTAAATTGATAGGGACTTCTGCCAGAAAGCAAAGAATTAAGTATTTCCATTAGTTCCCTCTGCTGTGGGAACAGAGCTAGCCAATCAATGCAAAATCTGATTCCATGCTTTCTAAAATGCTGTTTCCCAAAGGAAAAACCAAAAAAACCCACCTCCCAACAAAAACAAACAAACAAACAAACAGGAAAAAAATCACAGGGAATTTTTTCATTTAATGTTAATAAGCCTGTATATTGTAGTTACCATGGTAAAAGCGTTTGTAATTAAGAAATCCAGTAATTTCTAATGATAAGGTAATAGCAGATAATGAACAGAGAGAAGTACTGATTCAGTTATTTAATAAAAGTAAAATATTTATTTTTCAGTAGAGGAAATAGAATTTTCATCTATTGATAAACAGAGATAGAAGCCATAATTTGTTGTTGATAAAAATGATTGACTACAACAAGTGGAAGACTGAATATAGAGAATCCTCACACAGAACTGCCCTTAATTTATAAAGCTTAGCAATGGACATCTGCCACTGAAATTATTTGTCTGCACAGATTTATTTTTCAGATAAAGGATCCTGAGAAAGCTTTGTTGTCCTTCCAGCAATCTCATGAGAGTATTATAGTAAGCACAGTATTTTTTCTAATCTCTGTGAAAAACACTTTTCCCCAAAGTCAACAAAATATCAGGACATGCTACTCTGCAAGGCATTTTCAAAGGCAGGGAAAACACACATATTCTTGCATTCCTGCCTTTCATATAAAGGCTCATTATATTGCTTTGTTTGCAGAAAAATGTTCTAAAATTTCATTTTAGAACAAAAATTGAAGACTATAATACATCCATGTTCTTTACAGAAAATGACTAATAGCATCTATATTGAAAGACACAAAGTTTAAACTGAGGCATAATTGCTTGCCATATTTGTCTTTCCATTGAGAGCTTGCAAAAAGTCAATCAAAATTCAGCTTCATTATTCTCTAGTAATACAATGTCCAAACAAAACCTGGATCTCTGTTCTTGAATATCAAAGTAGCACATTTAGTGACACTACACATAGCTTATCTCTGATTAACAATTAACAGGAAAATGACAACCATTACAATAATCTAATTTTTCTCCTTGTCCAGGAGACAAGAACACACAGGAGTTGATCAAGCATCCAAGAGGGATGCCTACTTTTACAACTTGGATCTTTTAATTTGGTCAAAAGTGGCATTAGCAACCACAATCTTCAGAGTTTTGGTACATCCTGAGTTTGTCTAACCTGAAATGTGGCTGCATGTTCCCCAGATCATGGGGAAAACGGGCAGCAACAGCAGCCACAGTAAACCACAGCAAGGGAGAAGGTGGAGGAATCAGAAGCTCACAATAAACAAACCAAAAATACAAACTTGACACCTCTCCTCTCTCAGTGGAAGCTGTGGTTTTGCTCTCTCATAGTGATTGCAAAGGGATCCCTTCACGTTTAAGGCCTATGGACACTACGTGCTCAACTCTTTTGCAAAGGCTGTCATCCTCATTTCAAGGTAAAAGCATGAGAAAAAGCACTGTTAATGTTTGGAAATATAGTCCACTGAGGGGAAGATAAATTAATCAGTTCTCAATACTTAAAATTATAGCAATGTATTCATATTTATGATGGCAGCTTTAACCTTGTGCAGCATTATTTGAAGTTATTATCCAAAGGATCCAACAGCTCATCTGCTGCCCTTGTTCTGCTTGATCTGCAATCAGGGATTTCTTTTGCTGGCAGCAGAAAATGACCCTAGAACCTGATTGCTGTTAGATCACAAGGATCTTCCTCCTCCACAAATTATGTAGAACTGAAAGCCAACTGACCAACCAACAAACCCCAACAGCAAAGCAGAAGTGCAGAAGCAAAGAGCAGATGCTCTCTGCCATTCACTGTACATATTAACTGGGATACATCTGTTGAAGTCCTGCATTCTTCAAGAAGCAGTGCTGAGAAAAGCCCAAGAATTAGATAAATACAGGTTAAATTCTCCAGTTAACACCAGCAGAGAACTGCCTCAAAAAAGCAGAAGCACTATTAAACCATTCCACACACTGATTCTGTGCGGGGAAATGAACTGAGAACAAATGCAAATGAATGCAAATGTCTGAAATGTGAAATGTCACTAACTTCAGCTTCCCTGTTCAGCCCACAGAAAGGGACAGGGCTTCACCACGTGCTCTAAAGCATCCAGTGGAGGAGTTTACCTCTCTCCACACTCCTCCTCCAAACCATCTTCCCCAAGCAATTCATCCCAACATGTGAGTTGCTTAATGTTAGGCTGTACAAATACACGTCTCAGTTTTCCTAAAGCTGGAAACATTAGTCTGTATACCAATATTAGATTTATGGATACAAAAACAATATTCAAAATGAACAAGAAACTCTGGAAAAACACGAAGTCGTGGTTTTCACCAAAACATGAAAAACATTTTGAGGGATTTGCTAAACGCTACTGCTGAATATTATATTCTGTGGCTTATAATGGGGAGTAGAAGTTAGGTAAATCACTCTCCTGCCTGACAAGGAAAGCATCTATTTTAGAATGCCTCAAAAATTTGCTTGGTGTGTCATTATGATGACATATTCATTTTCCCCTAGGCCTCCATATTAAAATGCAATTTTATAGATGGTATCATAAATTTTAAGGACTGTATATGGCATTGACATTTGCCTGAATGTTCTTAAAAATAATATGAAAGCAATACATGTGGAAAAAAAAAATAGGAGAAAGATGTCCAAGAAGAACAGAGCATATGTATTTGCTCTATGTACTACTGTAACATCAGCAGATTTCAGTATTTATGGAACTTTTACAGCATCTGTCACTTCTAGAAATATCAATAGTTCAAATTACTTTTGATTAAGTACTTGAGAGTCACTTGGTTAAAAGAGAGGTGTGCATGCAAAGCCAGTTTAAATTAATTTAAAAAGAAAACATGGATAAAGTGTTGAGGTCACATAGATAAAAATATTAACACAAAAAAAAAGGGAAAAGGGGGTGAAAAAGAGGTTTTGTGTCATAAAAGTGCATATTTGCAGAAATAAGGTGCATATTTTCCCCCATGAATTTTTAAAAGAATCTTCCATACTTAGAGCCTGGATCAGCAGAAGTCTTCGTTACTGAAAATCTGGTATGTTTACAAATTTCCTTTTTAAACTGCTGTCCTGTAGAGTCTGATCTAAACAGGAAGAATGAGCACCTGAAGTGTGACCAGCCTCAATATGACTGATTTGTATTTTAAAAGTAATATGAGATTTTGGATCTTTCCTAATTTCAAGGCACAGTTTGACTATCTTGAACAGCAGGATCACCAGGGTCACTTTCCTCTGGCCAGAAGAGAATAATTCAAAATTGTGTGCCATTTCTAACAAATCAGTGATTAAATGAAGTCCACACTATTTCTTAGCTTAGCTTACGGATATGAACCTAGAAGGAGATGCTAAATCTTCAAGCTGATTCATTCAAAATACCTGAGGCTTTTAGCATTTTGACTAGGAATATTTAACATGGAATAAGTGAATTTAATGCTAAACTAAAGTTGAGTTTTAACGTTATATAAAAGGGAGAACAAAGAAAGTGATGGATGAGGTCACTTGCAAAAAAATCTCTCTCTAACCAGGGTTTGGAGAAAAAATCCTTGAATTTGTATATGGGTTGGTTATAAAAATAAAGGATTAAGTTTGAAAAGTTAAATACTGGAAAAGTTAAATACTGGATCATGCATTACTTGGAACAGTTTCTTTGGGAGAATAAAACATAGCATTCTTGTTTGTATAATGAGTATTTTTGGTAAGAGCATTTAAAATCCCACTGTCAGTGAACAGAAGAGGACTGACTGCCTTTGTCTCAGTTTCAGTAACACTCCTACACCTGATAGAAAGAATTGCTTATTATATACTAAACATAAATTAATTCACATGTATATAGACACACACACACATATATATAAATTAGTGCAATTTCTTTTTTTATGCAGGTTCATAAAGGGTAGAGTCAGAGCTATAGCAATGCTTAAATGCAGATCCCCAGAAACCACTCTTCTGTAATAGAAAATGACTGTAAAATGCCTTCATCCTCACAGAAATGGAATGCTTTCATTTCTCAATAATTCAGCTACAGTGAGCTTCTCTTACTATAGTATTTTAGTTAAGCTGACATAAAGCACTGTGGACTTGCTCATTTTCAGAAACTACAGGTCTGATGTGCTGGTAAAGCTTATTATCGTTTTAAAACAAATAAATTCAGCTGCTACTTGATTTGAATTCACAGGCCACAGAAGGGCATGTGCAAGAAGGGCTCATTTAGGGCTTTCTATTTTCTAATTTCAACTTTGATAAATAGAAGTCCAAAAACTGACCATATTAAAAAAAAAAAGGCAGAAAATACTTCTTTAGATATTCCTTCCTTGTACTTAGGTATCATACAAACAAAACTTTCTTGCAATTCTACATTTGCAACAATTGGCGGGAACAGAAATAAAACTCCACCTGTTTTTCTCTCTATTTACATCTAATATGACACACCCAGAGAGGACACGGCCTCTCCACCTGGGAAGCATTTAAGATCTGACTGGACACAGTTCTGGGTAATCAGCTCTAGCTCAGATTCTCTCAAGATTTAGTCCACTAGATTGGACTAGATGATCTTAAGAGATCAATTCCAGCCTCTACAATTCATGTATTTTACTGTTCTGCACAAAATGGGGCAAAAAAAGATTCAGGAAAATTGTAATTTCAGCTTTTCTAAGCAGCTTTGTATTAAAGAAAAATGGACTATTCCTCCTCATCTCCTTCAAATTCTAAATTTTCAGTGACTGTGAGACTAAAGACTTTGCCTGTGCATGGTGTAATCCTTCATTCTTCTGACTCAGTGTCCAGAGCTTTTTACTAAGCCTGCTATGGACTTTTCCAATGAGGCCTGAAATCCAGGTTCTGCTTGTTCAATGAAGAAATCTTAAGAGGACTTGACAATTTTCATCAGACATTTTCCTCTTTTCCTTAAGAAGATTATGTCTGTTCTGTTGCCTTTTATTAAATGTACCAAGGAGCTAATTTTCATGCTTTCTGTGAACAGTGATGGCCTCTTTCAACAAGAGGGGCTCTTAAGGTCCTATATTTTACTGCAGCTTTTGAACAGAAATGCCTCTATGGGGAATTGCATTTTTGAAGGTTTACATATTTTGTCAACACTCAAAATCTCAAGAGAGAGCCATTTTTTGGCTTTTAGACCCTGCTTTGCTCCATGATGACTTTAGTTTGCTTGCTTCCATCCCTGTATCTTCTTCAGAACTTTCAAGGTGGGAGTACATTTAATAGTGTTTTTTAATAAAATCATACTGATGAAACCATCATCTCTTGCCGCAAAATGGAAACAAACACATACACAGCATGTAGAAATCCTATGCTGCACCTATCCAGATGCCTCTGTGTTTGCCCCTTGAAAGTCAACATCCAACTCACCAGGATAACTCAAAGCAGACAAGACTGGAATGCTGAATTCCACCAACATTTAGCAGAAATGTACTGCCCTTCATGTGAGCATCCTAAAGCACAGTTCCAACTTGGCTTGCCTCAATTTTAATAGCTAAATCACTATCTAAATCCAGATATTCTGTATTCGCTTCAGCTTTGTCACCCAGAGGAACACTACTGTTCCAGGAATCTCACTAAATTTCAAGACTGGGGTCTGAAGTCATTCTCCTATTTTTAGTTGTTGTTAAGAAAAAGAAAAAAAATCCACCATCTTTTACTCTTCACTTTGCAACTGGGGCAGTTTAAAGATGCTCAATATTTCAGTGTAATATTGATATAGAAGGCATGGCCACATAAAACACTCAGCTAAAGAAATTTTGAACAAAAATGTGCTCAAATATAAAGAAAGCCCTGTCTGCAGTACTACTGTCACTTCCCTCCTGCAACTAAACTGAATTCTGTGTACACAGCAATAAATGTGATGCTACTACACTTATATTAAAGATTTATGAACACACCTTCTATAGAAATTTGGATACATTGAAGTAAAAAAAAAAGAAAATCACAATCTCAATTGCAAGAAGCAGGAGAGGTTTTAGAAAAAAATTACATGGGCTTTTTGCCAAGAAGTAAAGGCATTCTGACAGGGAACTGGTATTAGGAGGTACAGATGGTGAAACAGCAGCAACACTCAAGTCCTCTGTAGTTACAGTTGCCAGACTCACTGATTTCAGAATTTTTTGCCTATTTTATGCAGTTGAATCTTTGCTATTTGCATTAAGCCTTAGATTTTTATATGAAATTTGTTATAAGTGATGGGTTTCCAAATAAAAAACATAAAACCCTACAACAACAACAACAAAAAAAATCCCACTACAAATGAACAACAACAAAAAACCCAATAACCCCAAAATAAATAATAATAATAAAAAAAACAACCACCCAAAACCCAGTCTATGGATTTTGCAGTAAGTGTTGGTTTTGTTCCTTTTTTCCCCTCTCCTGGGCAGGAATAACTCAGTTTTCCATTTTATGACAATGTTCTTGTTTCTTTCTGCCAGATTTAAACTGTAGTAGTGATCTGCAATAAACAACATTCTGGCACAGCTTAATTTTCAGTCAAATCCCTCTAGGGAACAGAGTGATTTAACATGAAATGTGTATCCCGTCCTGCTGCTTACTGTAATCTACTCAGACCAAATGGGGATAAGGAATACTTACTTTACACAAATTAAAATGAGATGTTTTGGCCAAATTTGAACTCCAATGGAGGCATTTGAAAACATTACCCATAATCTTACTTTAGTCTCCCAAGTCAAGCTAATAAAAACTTCAAACTTCTCCCATTTATCGCTGCTCCAGTTTCTGCCTCCAAATCCATTTTGCTTAACACAGAATATTGTCAGCTTTTTAATAATACCTAAAAACTGAAGTACAGGCTGGATACTTTCTTGAAAGTTTTCTGAGGGAAAGTAGGAAAGACAAGTCACATTCATGATCTTAAGGAGAACAAGAATACTGCCCCACTTTGTCTCTGAGAGGCTGTAGCGGGGTCAGCGATACTTTCATAGAACAAAGTTTGTATGGACCAAAGTGAATTCCCCCAAAAAAGAAAATCACCTAAAAACATGCAATACAAGAGGGAAAGAAAAAATTATTCAAAAGAAACTTTTAAAAATGCTTCGTATTGTAAACAAAATATCTAGCACATAAAGTTTACAGAACTAGAAATAAAAACCCACTGATATGCTTCAGAGTGAAGGTACTCTGCTCTTGTCTTTCATGGCATTATGATTTTACAGATACCGTGGAAATCTTCTCCATGCTTTGGCACTAAAAAACTTTCAAGACCCTGTGTTTGTTTTAGATAGAAATTATGGGCCCCAAGCAGTTTTAAATATTCAATAATAAACAGAATTATTGGGGGAATGCAAGGAACACCTGCTTTTCTCTTTTACAATTACTAAAAAACAAACAACCCCAAAACTTGTTGATGGTGTACTAGAGATAATAACATGTGATACCTTCTCAAAGTTAAAACCAAATTGCAAATAATTGTGAGAAAAGAATAAATATCAGGATATCTACTAACCCTGCACATTTCAGAGATGATGGAAAACTTCATGATGAAACTTTTTCTAACTCCAAACAACTGAGAATTCTAGAAATAACACGTCAACTTTCTTCCTTGTACAGTGAAAAATCTCAATTACATCTCCAGCACTTTGTAGGTAACTGCACTGACATTAGTTTATAAATGCTATTTTACGCTTTAACAGGAGTATGAAATCAAAATTAAGATTTCATGAAATGTTATAGAGGAGTTCAATAATTTCTGAAGAATGCATCTTGTGGATTGGAGTCAGAAAGCTGCTTTCCTATTAACCTTCTAAAATCTTTTCTTGTCAGTGGAAATATTCTGTGTTTGAGGAAATATTCTGTATTTGAGATTTCCCATTTTTCTGGCACATTCTTGTTCTTTCAGTATTGTATTCACTGCATTTTTAATAGTATTTTAAATACAAGAAAAGAATTAGGTGGTTCTTGCTTTTGCAGTAAGTATCTAATTTTTCCTGAGATAAGAGAGCTTGGATTCCGGCAAAATAAATCATAAGGTTTATCAAAATTCTTTCCTTCTTCAAGATCAGTAACCATTGGGAAGTAGAAAAAAACTGGTGAGATAAGCATCAGAATTTGAGTTAGGAACATCCAACCATTTCAAAATTACTTACTCTCGTTTTGAAATCAGTGTGTTTTATCTATATTCTGTAGCTGCCACACTTCACCTTTTAGTCTTTAGGTACTCTTATACTCTTGGCTGACAGACAGTAGAGCTTTGTTATTCAATTTCTATGCTCTGAACAAACCACATCTCTGATAATCTACACAAACTCACCACATTGTATTCTGTTATAAAACAATCCTATTATAGCACAGAATTTTCAAACATGAAGCCTGGGTGGAATATTTACACATCAGATATTCCTTTCTTATATTTCCTTTTCCTTATCTTAATAATCTGATTTATGATGATATAGAATTTTTTCTACCAAAAATGCTTTACAGATAATGGTAATTTCCATAAAGTCAAACTCAATAGCTCATAGGGAGGTTTGAGATTCAATTAATAAAGGATCAAGTTCTTGGGGAAAGGAAGCATTAAATGCTCTCCACACTTAGAAATCCAATTATATTTTATAGGTGCAACTGCATCTTCCTCTCTCTTAAAAGATTTGATATCTACACGTGCTAACCCAAAAGAGAAAGTGAGAAACTCATTAACTGATTTTAAAAAATTAACTACATGTAAAAAATACAGCAATTGTACCTGCAACCACTGGAGATTTCCTGTCATCCAGAAGCTGAATAGCAGTACTGGCTGTCACCACATTGCTCTTGTTAGAAGTTTCTGTGGGGTGTGTTGAGGAGGAAAAAATTGAAACAATCTATTGCAAAATAAGGAAATTTAGGTTTTTTCCCCCCTGGTTTTAGATAACAGTCTATGTGGATATAGTGTTCAGAAAAGAAAACATGCAACATCACATATGCAGAGAACATACTGGCACTGACATTTTAAATTCCCCAGCATGCCAAAAACAAGCTTAGAACACTGAAATGAGCCATCAGATTTTGTCTCCCCTGCTAAAAGGGGCAGTGAAGGTGACGACTGGCAGGGCTTCTCAATAATGGGGACATTGACTCTGTTGGACTTGTGTTGCTTAAAATATTTGTTAAAATGTGATTCTACCTGTGCAAATACTAAATGAAAAGTGTCACACCACAATGTGGGGTTTCACTTGCAGCCCCATGAAACACGCCTGGGTCAAAGTAGCTGCAAATTTCAATGCCTATTTCAGATCAATATTTGAGATCAGCTACAAAACCCACTCTGTACAGAAACTCTTGGGATCCTTTCAGCATCATGCATGGTTCAGAATCCAAGGAATGACAAAATTACACACCTGTGCTGAATGGGATTGAGTAGACAAAACTCCCAGGTATTTGTTCAGCAGCTCTTCTGTACCAGAGTGGAAAATGGTCAGCATTAAAAATATTTTCCTTATCTTCAGCTGTCAGGAAGTCTCTTGAGAAAAAAAAAAAAAGAGAAAGAAAACAATTGTTGTTTGTTGCATAGCACATAATGGTTTCTAGCTTTGAAAAAGGCTAGAAACAAAAAAAAAAAAAAAAACAAACCAGCAATCTTTTTGCAAAAGAAAATGGTTTAGCACAATTTTTCTAATAATACTTGCTCAACAAAAGAGTTAAATCTAGTTACTGATAATTATTTGTGACACACAATAACTTTTGTTGAGAAAGACATAAAGACATAAAAAGCACTAAAACCAGTACCTCTAAGTACCACTGAAATTGCTTTTACTGATTTATATAAATAAAAAAATGCTTTGACTAAAAAGCCTTTTTCTTTCAGCACAATATAAGAACAGTGAGCTGCACAAGGTGGAAAAGGCACTGGAGATCTGCTAGTCTGTTGCCACTAGCATTCACTCTTTTTTACCTAAAAAAGGTAATTTTACAGCCCATGTTCAAAATGCAATGTAGGGGATGGTAGTCGACAACCAAATACTTTATCCCTCAAGAATTTCAGGCAATGTTGACAGAGAAAATTTATGTCAAGCTCAAGTATAATGTCCACTCCATTGTTCTGGTTTTCTGTCTGACAGTAACAAATTGTAGTGCTGTTGATGTCACCTACTTGTACAACAGTATCTGTCCCCAGATAAGCCCACAGAAATTTATACTGAATCATGTTAGTTTATCATAAATAGCAAACACAGATTTTCTTTTATATGCATAACACCTCCACTAGATTCCTTGTTCTCCAAGGAAAATGGGAAACTGTTGTATGATGAGGTCTCCTGATTGCTCTTATACCAGTCCAATTCTGTCCCTTGGCTTTATTTCAACACCAAAAATATTTTCCACAAAAATGATGCAAAATCCCTGAAATAGCCCACAGGTATTTGTTTTCAGGTGGTGTAGTAAAAGGTGTAGCATATTTGTAATTTCTCTGGAGAGAGATGTGAGGCTGCAGGTGTGTGTACAGGGAAAGCAGATTTATAGGCTGCATGTGTAAAATAGTTCATTGTTCTAAATGTTCCAGTCAAAGAAATAATTTAAGGGATCCTAGGATATCTTTCTAACTTGTTCTGTGTGAAGGCATCATCAAGTAAACTAATTTTTTCCTGTCTTTTCTCCCCTGGCTGCCAGGCACAGTTTGTTACTCACTGGTTGGTCAGCTGCTCTGGCCCCACAAACAGGTTGATCCGAGAGAGCCCAGTCCGTGTCCCAAGGAAGGCAACTTCTACCCCCTTGTCAGAGTTCCTGAAACACAGCAGAGCACAAGCAGAGCCAAAGCTTCAGACAGCAAATAGATAAAGCTGCTTCACTGCCACAGAAAGCACAAGTGTACACATCTTTATGATTATGCTATGACTAGTTCCCTTATTTATTGGTTTATTTTTAAATGTTGGTTTTTTAAGTTATAGTCATCTGGGTTTTGAATAGTGTGCAATGTAGAAACGCTATTTAGACTAAGAATCCCTAAAAAGTCAAACAGAATAAATTTTGTAGGATTTGTAGGAAAGGATTATATGCATGGAGTAATAGACTAAAAAGGTGTTGCATAGCTACATACCAACTATTTAATAACCAGTGATACACAGTGATTCTGAGATGGGCAGGAGGTCCCAGTCCTCTCAACATTTCTGTGCTATATTTATGCTTCAAGTCATAGCTGTGACTATTGCTCAGGTAAGCAAACATTGTAAAACACGCAGCTGAGAGTTAAACTTAGCTGTCATCAGAACAGGCTTTAGCCTCTATAACTTGGGAAAAAGCCATGGCAGGCAGCTCAAACTGAGCTCCTCTGGTGCACAGTTATCGGTACCAAGCTGGTTTTATCTCGCTGCAAGAACTTCTGTCCCATTACCACAAAACCAGGGTCCAGAGCCATTTTCTCGTTTCATTCATGAGACAGAATGAAGAAAAGTCAGAATCCGAAAGGGCTTCAAAAATCTCCCCCTGGCATCATTCCACAGCTGTCCTTGTGCTTTGGATCTGTTATTTCATTGTGTAGGATGACACTTGCACCTCTCAATGGCCACATTTTATTAACATGCAACAATTTCTTATCTTTATCTTCCCAGAGAAGGCTGGATAGCTCTTTGATGAACCAGATCTTATCAGGTTGCTTTTATTTATTCATGTTGCTTTTATTTATGCTGTACAGCAAAGTATTTTTTCATTCAACTTTTAGAAAACGGTTGAAATTGAGGAAAATCTAATCAGGATAATCTCCCAAATTGCTTTTCAACCACTGTATTTCATGCAAACTGCCAAGCTTAATACCTGTTTACTCCAATATGGATAAAACCTTGTTACTTAATACCTTAGTATATCATAGCACAAATGAATAAAGTAGAAGATATAAACTCTGAAAAGGATTGGCTAATTTCCTGACTCTTCCTAACAGGAACCTAGATCCCAAGTAGTTCTGGAAAATAAACATATCAAGGATTAATGAAATTATTTTCCAGAGCAAGTTTTTCTATATATAATTTATTCTGAGATAAAGAAGCAATTGCATCAATAATTTTGGTAAATTTTGCATTAAATTACCCAAGTGCCCTTTGTTAAAAATACACAGAAGTATAAATTTCAATTAGGGTACAATTTCACCAGTTTTTCTGTGGAAATTTCATCTAATCATGACATACTCTGCAAGATAAACACTTCACATTGAACTCAAACTTTGTGGCATTTATGATCAGAGAGTTACTGTAATATTTTCATGGATATCAGGATTTGTAAGACATTCCACCAGTTCATTAACATAAATAATAAAAATACAAAAAATAAAAATACAGCCATGACTGATGAATAATGATGGACACAAAGATAACTTACTCTGATTTATTCAATGCTAGACTGGTCCAATAAGCTTCTATTGGTGCACTCACAACAGCATCAAAGAGAACTTCCTGAATCAATTCTTTATCACCTACCGCAGAACAATAAAATCAGTAAATGTATGAACATATAAAGACTTTTTTTAAATTTTAATAGGTTTTTCTTACATTTTATTTTATCTGTGACATGCTTTCAAACTTTTTGCACTACAAAGCATTTACTGCATAATATTACACCGTATTTTACCACAATGCAGATTTTCACATATAATTTCATTGCATTAGTAATTTTAGGTCAAAACCCAATGATACTCCACTTCATGTAACTCATTCATGTGTATATCATCTAATTCTCATGTCTGCATGTGCCATAAGGTTACAACAAGTAGGTCTAGTAAGAGTCACAAAAGCTCTGCATTTCTGCAAACGTACAGAATATGCACCTATCTGAATTTTTTATTCTGCTTTGCAGTTCAGAAATGCTAATTACTTATGCATCCTCCCCAAAATACTCATGAAATATCAGGTATATTCTTTAGAGGCATGATCCAAGGATTGATTCCCATCAGTCCTGTTTAATTTATAAAACCAGATGGGGTGATAATTTTGCATAGTACAGCTACACCATCTGAACAGAAACTTGAATGTTTGGCACAGGCACATAACTTAATGTAAAAGTGAAAAAATTGTATCATAATTAATACTACTAATAATGATACATAATTAATTCTAATAAATAATATCTTTATTGATACCCTGAGAAAAGCTCCAAACCACATGAAATTGCAACATCAGCTAAGCAATCCTATCAATGGTTGAACTAAGTGGCTTTGCATTTTGTGGAAGGTTACGTATGCCAGTTTTTGGCCGGATAAAGCCTGCAAATCCACATTTAACCCAGTACTTGCATTGGAGCAGGGGCTCCTTCACTGGTTGAACTAAGTAGCTTTGCATTTTGTGGCAGGTTAAGTATGCCAGTTTTTGGCCGGATAAAGCCTGCAAATCCACATTTAACCCAGTACTTGCATTGGAGCAGGGGCTCCTTCACTGGTTGAACTAAGTAGCTTTGCATTTTGTGGCAGGTTAAGTATGCCAGTTTTTGGCCGGATAAAGCCTGCAAATCCACATTTAACCCAGTACTTGCATTGGAGCAGGGGCTCCTTCCCTGTGAGGTAGCGTTTGATCGCTTCCAACTGAGTCATCTGCCGGTGCTCAGGGTGCAGGTCAGTGTTGCAGTAGGACCTGTGAACACGTTGTCAAAACAGTAAAAAGTTATATGTACAAGCACAATCTTTCTTTGTCTTTGAACATAAAGAATTGGGCTCTGCAAGCACAAACAATATGAAACCAAGGAGGGTAACAGACACTAATTTCATGCTTTATTTAAGGCTTACCATTCGTCTGCTAAAGATACATCAGGGTGTTCTAAATCATGTAAACCTGTAACAGGAATAATAATGGGTTATTTAGGGAGAAGTCTGGGTAACAGATGGTTATTTGCATACACTCCATAATATAAACCCTTCTTGGAAAGTGCATTATTACCATAATGAAATAAATCACAGTAAACTATGTTCAAATGCACTTCAGGGTCTAACAAACCGGCAAAACTAGTTAAATCAAATCTAAAACTGAAAAGGTATAAAAAAAAAATCTGTGCTGATATGTTTAACTTATGTGAGTTACTCACATAATATATTTAAAGTTTGGAAGATAATTTGAGCAAAGACAAATGCAAAATGGTAACAGACTCCTGTTCATACTCCCTTGTTCTCTTTGGCCAGTAAAGTTCTTTATGCTAAAATACACACTTCTCATTTCATGTGAGTTGTTCTCCTCTCTTATAAAGAAAAAATTCATTAAGGACAATTCCCTCAAAACCTAAGCACACAGCCTATGAACACAAACAGCAATTTATGGGATTGTTCAGAAAAGGTTTTTTGTACTAACAGGTCACACATATGCTTGTAAATAAGAACCATATCATTAGTTATATAGCACAATAAAAATGTACTTTGGCAATTTTAAAAACTCTTAAACCACTTATCAATAGACAATAAGCAAATCGGGTTCAGAAGGCAGCATCTGGGTCTAACCCCCTGGAGTACACAATGAACAAGGACAGAGCAACCATGACTAAGGAGGGCAGGGAAGCCAAAACTGGAGCTAAAACTGTGGTCCCGGGGGAGGAGAGTGAAATGAAGTGAGAGAGAATCAGTGAAGATAAGAGTGGGAACTGCTATGGTTCTGTTAACACTGCTGGGGGTGCATCTGGGACTCAGACTGCCTGAGATGTGTGGCTGGATTAAAGAACATCTGTGACAGGGATGTTGGGAACAGTCTGGGGAGGGAGTAGCTCCAAGTCTCCTGTTGTGCCCCTTTGTAGCTGCTGTGCAGATACTCAAACCTCAAGGCACTTCTTTTCATATCTCTCCTGAGAAGAACATATTCATGTCCCAAAATACAGCCAAAGAACAATGACTTGAAGAAATTAGCTGTCTTGTTTAACAACACTGACAAAACAAGAAGAGTTGGAAATAGAGACTTCAGCATAAAATCTGAAAGCATTCCTATTTGAAACACTTTCTGCTCAGCAGCTTCTAAAATTTTCAACCTTTCCTTCAACATTCTGAAATGCCTCCACTCTTCCTTCATCTTCAGAAACCTTCTTGCCAAACAACTTTATGACTCACAGTTGACTCCTCCACTTATTTAGTTGGGGACTTATCAAAAAGCAAAACCAAGGAACAGTTCTTTCCCTGGGTACTTCTACTACTATTACAAACATGCAAATCCTTGTAGCTAATGCACATACCAGTTATAGCTCTGAAAGATTTCACAATGTACAGTCTGTGAACAAAACCAACAGCCATTACAGTGCTCTTAGTGGTTACTTCATTCAGAAAACACCTCAAGTAATTAACACTGGGCTATGAGTTGTTCTCTGAAATACTGAGAAGAGGATGGAAAATGATCACATCTATAGAAGGCTCACAAACAGTCTGACTATGACTAAATCCATGTGAAGTAAAAGATCTTTAAAGAAAAAAAAATCTAATGCCCTTATGGAATCTGCAGACAAGGAACTACCAAATTAACAATAAAACTACTGTGTAAGCCACATGAGAAGGTAGGTACCTCACCTTCTTCTACAGTTACATTCCCTCTGAAGAAGTATTTTCCATGTCCTCTAGAGAGAGCCACACCTAAACTGTGCAGAGAAATAAAGCAGACCTTGAAATCTGTGAGACAAACAATAGCAGACATTCAGACCTATTTTCATTTTTAACATTTCCAGCTCATGTACTATGATTAACTTAAAACTGCTTGTTTCCAAACCCTCACCAATTATATTTATTGTTCAATTAGTTGCTTCAATGATGTCTCAGTTCTGATGTGCCTGCAACAATTGGCTGTATTTATGTGTGCTTAGAGGTGCAGTAAACCATTATTCCCTGGCAAACTAATAAATGAGCCCCTCTAAGCTCACTGCTGTTCACCCAGCATGTGATTTCTTCAGCTGAGCCTTGAACATGACCATGGCCTCACAATGAGGGAGACAATTTTTTGTAAATCAGATGAAACTGTTGAGAAACTACAGAAGTGTGGGAATTGATGGTGCTACTGACAGGAAAAGAATTTCAAATGTGACAACAGCATCATGACTCCTCCTGGACTAATTTTTCTGTGTTTCATATTTTTAGCTAGCATAGCTCTTTTGTACTGACTTCAGCTTCATAAATTCTCAACAGTTACACACTGTGTTTTGGTCTGGTTTTCAGTCTACCATTTAAAACATCCAAATTTAATGAAGTGGCTGGGGGATCCCATGCCTCTTGCTATTGAACACAAACACAGAATACCTTCTGGCATTCATTCATTCATTGAAGGGGATTATCCTGAGCTAGGAATCTGCAGTAATCAGCAAGACTGTAAATGCATGGGCTAGTACTTGAAGTACATGGAAAGGCACCAAATCCAAGAGCACACAAGCTGCAATCAACAGCTCAGTCTGGGAAAGGGCTGAACACTAATCTTTGACACTGCAGTGTGTCCCAAATCTACACAACAATCCAAAACTAGATACATACCATGTTGAAAAAGGAATTTTCCTAACTATATTTCTGTCCTTAGCACCATAACTCACACTACATGCATGTAAATAGCCTGATTTCTGTTTACCTAATAGTGCAAGAGTGCCAGTGCCAAAGAAAAACAAACAAAAAAGAAAAACAAACAGCAATCAGAAAAAAAACTCCACAACATGAAAACAAAACAAAAAACTCACTGAGTATTATCACCCATCAGTAAATTTCAACATGCATTAGAGGTCAGAGGAATGTGCCTCTAGTTTCTCTGTGTGGTAATGTAGCTCAAGTCATCTGAAACTCTTCCATTGAAGAAAATTTCAGTTGAGTATCACAACTGCCAAACTCCTGCCTCAAGTGCAAAGTACAGTTAGGGCTCTTTTGATAGGGGATTATTTCTAGTTCAAATATGAGCATTTTTGAAGTGACTACCTGTTCTTCCTTTCCTTTTATTTTTCCCTCCTAAAATACATGCACAAATTACCAGCTTACTTGGTTTTAGTTATAGAAATCCACTGAAGGTCGTTCAGAGAAAAAACATCCAAACCTCAAATTGGAAGTGAAATGCTATCTCATTTTACATTACATTCTTGTTGTGGAAAAAAATAATAAAATGGGGCTCAAGATGTAGTTACTTAAATGGATTATAGTATTTATAGCTCTCCAAGTACTTGCGAAAGCCTTTTGTTCAATGTAAACCTCAACTGAATATTTTTTCAATGAAACGTAAGCCATGACAAACACTGGGAGTTTGCCTGTGCGAGCTTGCACAAACTTTCCATCCCTGGAAAAGCTGAAAGGAATGCTGGTAGGCTCCTTTTCCTTGCTATTTTCAGCATTGTCCAGGGATATTTCATTGTCAGCCTTTGCTGATGAGCTTTTAATGAGTTCACAAGGTCTGTATAAGCACAAATCCAATGAGTTGGGTGAAACGTCCATTTATTATGGCCAGCTCTACCTGAATGGAGTACCCTTGATGTCTGTATAATAGTAGTCATTTGTCATCACCAGGACCCGCTTCTAGATTCACAACAAGAAAGTCAGAAGGAGAGAGGGGAAGAAGTTAGTTTGCTGTAAGAAATGTATAAAAGATCAAGTGGTTAGTCACTGACAGAATTAGAAGCAAAGTTTACATTCAGAGAGTGAAAAAAAAATATATTGCAGGGAGCCATATTTATAGCAACCTTAAAAATAATTTTAAAATTATCTGCTTGCTTTACATTTAGTTGGAATACTATTATAGATATTTTACCCCTTTGTCCACTGTCTTCTTCACTTCCATGGAGAATTTTCCTGTTTTCCGGTTCACCATTGCATTTCGAAGCTGAAATGAAGGAACTGTGTGTCAATTCCTTTATTTACTTTTGCTGTAATCCTTTAAACTCTGAGCTCTCCAGTACATTCATCTGGCCTAAGTAGCACTCAATTTTTTTCATTCCTTCATTTCCAATAATTCTCCTACACACTGGAGAACCTATTTACAGATTTTATTAGTGACTGTATAGACCAAGTCTCCTGCCATACTATTTCAAGCTAAAGTATATAAGATAGGAGGTACATCCTTCATGTTAAAATACCTTTTTCGTGTAGCAATCTGGATTTTATTTGGTATGAACAGTGTGACTATTATTCTGTATTTACTGCATGGCAAAGCAAGGACTAGATTCCTAGCTGGATTTAGCTGGTTAGACCAGGGCCCAGTGTTTAAATACATCAACAATGATACAGATAACAAGAAAATAAAAAAAGATAAAACTCCTTATCTTACACTATTTATTCTGCTTAAGAATCTATGTTGGGCTGCATCCTTAATGAGCACCAGAATCTTTATCCTAACTGCATCAAAAATTAGCACTAGGCCATGAAAACCAGAATGGCAGCCCATTGGATCAGTAACATGATCCAGGGGGAGCACACAGCCAAAGTGCTTCTCAATTCCCTCTGGTTGTCCATTGGTGTCCAGGCACCCCTTGAAAGGTATTAAATTTTAGCTCTGTAGTGGAAGGCCTAGGCCAGTCACAGCTTTAACAATTCGCCTGGACCTCTCCACGTCTTCCAAAAGACGTTTTAAACCCCCTTCAAAAATGTGTTTCATTGCTTTATAAGCCAAAAAATCAGAGAAGCTAGGGAAAACAGAAAACAAATGGAAAAGGCTTTATACTCAATGATTTAGCTGCTGCTCTGCAAGTTAAATCTGTTATTTTTCAGATCACCACTACAAATACACCCTCTTTTCCTGTAACTTTTTCTTTCTACATGAGCTACAGGCTCCCAAACCTGGGAGCTGCTAAGTCCCTGGTCTATCATCCCTAAAAACTCTGCCCTTTGCACACCTTGGGGCTCCCTGCCTTCCTCCCAAAGGACACACAACCTCTCTCACAGATGAATGTGCCATGATGGTGAAAAGAAGATTTAAAAAGCCCAACAACCATCCCCCAGGCCTGTAAGCCAAAATGACCATCAGTGTCCCCAAGGATGAGGACAGGGTCTCTGGGCTAAAACTGAGGAAAGACAAGACAGGTGTTTTGAGAAATCCTCAAATCCTCAGCCTTCGGGTTTTGAATTTGCATATTCATCAGTTCACTTCAGGGAAGAAATAAAAAAGTTGCTGCTTAACAGTTACACCATCCATAAATGGAAATATTTAATTTGAACATTCTTAGATTTACTAATGGAAGACTTGAGTTATTTTGCTTTTTTGTGGGAAAAAGCACCTATAGATATTTCACAGCTGTAATTTTCATTACAATTTGAAAATTCCACCATTACAAATCAATTTAGCATTTAAAATGCAGGAAAATATTGGCAAAATGAGCATTTTTATGTCTCTTCTATTGCATATCTCTCTAAACATAATTTTGGACATCATGTTCCTGCTGAATAAATATCTCCTGTTCTACAGCACCTCATGCCAGATTGAGCAATTCAGTTGAGTTTTAAAGAGAAATTGTGAAGACAAATGTCAATGTGCACTGCAGGCTGAGTTAGTATGGAGGGGAAAGAGAATCGCCAAACTTGCCAGTGAAATATCTAGTTTTATTCTCACAAACAAGTTGAGCATGGCTGACCTATCAAAAACTGCAAACTTTGCAGCTCTTTAAATTTAATTCTAGGGCATCTAGATTTGAATTAACAGTCTTACTCCTCTGTCAGTGAGTGTAAAAGAATAATTTTTAGCTGGAGGCATATATATAATAAAGCATATATTTTACTGTAGATTTTTTTTAACAATACATAATAGGCAATTCTGGAAATAGTTTCCTATTTTAAGTTTTGTGGTTTTGGACTTGGAGAGCTGGTCTTAATTAACCATCTACTTTCTAACATTTACAGAACAGTTCCATTTATCTTTAACATGGTTTTCATTTTTCTCCTATTGGTGCCTAAGACCCATTCCTCCCACAAGCCTCAGGCAAGTCATAGATTTACTAAAAGGATCTCCAAACTCTCAGTAGTGTTTAAGATCAAGTCTGCATGTGGGATTTAGAGTTTTACTCTTCTTTTTTTTTTTTCCCCTGCTTGCTGTGATTGCATTTCTTGGCTTTGTAATCTGGTTTCTCAGCTCTTCTGCAGTTTCATCTCCCTCCTCAAATGCATAAAATAAGCACTGCCTCAGCTGGCTTCAAGCCCCAAAACATCCATTCATGTTCTTTTTTTTTTTTTTTTGGAAAAAAATTATTTCATTCAGCTAGAAATTACAACAGAAGAATTTTAGGTGAGTTAATGAGAAAAAGGTTTCTATCCACATTGAAACTTCTCCTCTTTGGTACTGTATATTTGCAGACCTTGCTGGAAGACACTGTTAACAAGCTCATGCTAAAATCTCTGTTTCTAATAAAATACCTTAACAGCAAGATAGCAGGTATTGTTAAACTGGAAAATGAGCTGATATATTTATGACAACAATATTTCACAGTGAAAAAAATTCTAACCTTAGTTTGGCCACCTTTTCCTCATTGGATCACTGAAGAAAACCCAGTCTTCACCTTTCAGAGTAATAAGCATTATTGCTCCTTCAACAAAATATCTTTCAATCAATTGCTAACAACTCAGTTTCACTGCTGCAGTATGAGATCATTCTATATTCTTGGAAAACTATGTAACCATGAAATTAATGTGGCAAAAAGTAAGAAAATGTCTTAATCAGCTTCTACGTAAGTGTTTCATGGGAGAAAAATATACCAGCAGTAGTCTATGTTATTAAAAGCAGCTATATGAATACATGAATTCTTTGCCTCTGCAGTTGAATAAACAATGCTTTACTACTCAAGCTTGGAAAAAATCAAGAAGATCAAATCCAAGGCCTTGGGTGAAGCATAGCCATGTGTAGCTTGTTTCTGTGTCACAATTAAAAATTCATTTTTAAGAAACATATTTTATAGGTCAAATAAATATTCAGATTTAATGTATGTATATATTTTTTAAAAAATAAGAAATAAAATTTTTGCAGCCTTCAGATAAGACAAAGCTCAATTTTTTACGAAATTTTCAGAAAAAGTGATGGAGTTTAGGGGTCTCAATCAGAGAAAACTGAATCTGGACTTTCATGTGTACTCAGGTAGAATCTCAATTATAAATAAAAATTGACTTTCAATATCACAGAAATTGCTCAATGTCCCATTATCTGAATCACTGAACTTCTACTGAGATATAATTAAAAAATGGAAAATTTAGCAGAGGAAGTAATGGAAGAAATATGAAGGAAAAAAGAAAACAAACCAAGGAGAAATAACAGTAAGAAAAATCATGAAGGTTTAAAATCTGTATGTAACTACAACAATAACATTTGAAAGGACAGAGGAGATTTTAAAGGTCATCAGCAGAGAAACTGGTTGAATAATAAAGGATCAAAGTTAAGAGAAAAAGCAGGGCATAAAACATGAGACCAATGAGATTTCCAAGATTGCAGAAGGCTGCTACAATATATGAAAATCTTATGAGGAAACCTTAAATAGTGTGTGCATAGAAAATGACACAAAGCCATAAAAACGTTGAAAAAGTTTGTGTGTGCACTCCAACACAAAACTCCAGCTTAGGAAGTGAAGTGGCCTCTGAGGAGAGGCTGAGGACAATCTATCACCTGGTGAAACAGACCTTGCCTGAAACACAGATGAACTGCTCCACTATTCACCAAGGGGGTGGAGAGAGCAGGGAATGCAAGATATATATTTTGTAAGGGAGAAAGAAAATACAGACTTCTGTCAGAACAGAGATCAAGAAATTAGGACATCTGAAGACTGACAAGACTCCAGGGGCTGCTGTACGTGATCCATCCCAGATTTCGGAAGGACATGACACAGTAAATATGGGAACCTTCAGTGGATGTATTCAAGCCTCTCTGGAAAAGCAGAGGTACGAGGGACTTGAGAGGAGCTAGCACAGCACTGACATTTGAGAAGGGATCCAGGAGACATCTATGAAAAATACAGACATGCAGTCGTGACTTTGGCAGGAGGGACCTTATGGGAAAAACTAAATTACGGGACAGAAAGGTGAACACCTGGAAAGTTACGATTTAATTAGGGACAGTCAGCACAGATTCACACAAAACGAATCCTGCCTAACAAATCAGATTTATTGAGGAAGTGACAGAAGGAACAGGCAAAGGTTAAGCCATGGACATAAGGAAAGCTTTTGATACAGTACTGCAGAAAAGGCTAAGCCTGAAAGGTAAGAAAGAATAAGATAAAGAGCAAACTACAGAGTAGATGGAGCACTGAAAAATTAGGTTAATGGAAAGCATTGTGTGATAGACACACAACTCCTGCTCCTGCAGCTACCCATGTGTCTGAAATTAGAGTTTGGAGTGAAACTCTGCTCTGCACATAAGTCAAAGAATTCAATTTTGTTTATTCATCTGATGTTTTTGACTTTGTACAGTAAGTAAAAACCTCCCATTACTTCCATTAAGGAAAAAAGGATCTCATGGAAAGAAGTTCAGCTAATTTCTGAGTTTCATCAGTTGTCTGGGCCAGCCCTGAGGAGACATTCTATTCCTGTTTCTGGTGCTATATTTGCTATCCAGCACAAATACACAACGGGATGCAGGGAGACTGCAAGGGTGATGAGTTTTACCAAAAATACAAAGAGTCTGTGTTTGTGATGTATGCATACATTAGGAAGAAGCAATGCAAAACAGTTATAAAATTCTGAATTAAATAAAAGGGTCTATTGTCGTTCCCTTCCAGAGAGCAGCCAGGTGGCCTCTCTAATGACTACTTAAACAGTTTCCAGGTACAGTAGTGGGATGGAACAATATCTTCTGACAGGGTTTTAAAACCCATCACTTACCACATCATCTCTGTCTTCCCACTCCACCTCAGAAAGATCCACACTGCTGTAGTTGGGCTTTCTTCGTTTCTTCCCCTCTTCATACTGGTACAAAAAAGGTGGAATAGTTAGCACATATTTTAGTTGCACAAAGAATTTCACATTAGAAGTTTTTAAAAAATTCTAAATGCATGCTGATGGTCTGCAACACATTTAGCAGTAGGTAGCTCGATTCACACAAAGTGCACCATACTGCTGCATAAATGCTCCCTGTGAAAGAATAACCTAAAACTCATGATTATTTGCATCATCTCTTGCCATGATGCAGAGCTTTTCTTGATGGACACACAGGGGGGACAAACTCAGCTGTTGTATGTTCTTCTCCCCAGATGGAAAATACACGAGGCCTTGGATCTTGAAGTTTATGTTAAATATCTCCAACTGGCTCTTTCAGCTGTACAGGAAGTTATATTTACTGTAATCTTATCAACAAAATGTTTACCCATTTCACTTCAAACAAGATAAGATGCAAGTCTTTGGGAAGTATGGTGGTAGCATTTGCTGATATTTCATTTTATCTACAACTTCATGGGGAAAAGTAACACAGTAATAATGATAATGTAGGGGGTTTTATCACTCCTCACTGTTACGCTGTAAATGGCACATTTAAAATAAACATTCTCGTGACAAATTAATTTGACACCGAGGTGTTTATAACGTGGGAAATTCTGCCCTCTGCTGAACGCTCAAAATCAGCCTCTTAGTGCAACCACACAAACCTGGCCCAGGGGAAGAAAGAAGTACTTAGGAAGAATAAAGAATCTGACTGGATAAGTAAAATTAGGAGACTACATTTGAAAAAAAGAGTAAATTTGGGAGAGGATTGGCATAATGTGAAATCTGGTATTTTATCATGAGAAACCACAAGTCTTTTTATGAGGTATGACAGGAGACATTGTGATGTGTGAAATATCCCCAGATTGCTTTTGTGACTCCTCAGCAGCACCACAGAAGGATTGAAACTGTACCTGTAAGGCAATATATATGGTTGATTCTCCTCCCTCAGGCCAGGAGCAGCTACACCATAAACCAAACCTGTCAGTGTTTGAGACAAGCAATTCATCACCACAGCCAGCAGTGCAGGCACTTTCAACCACGTTCTGCAGATTACACAGAGACCAAGGGAAAAGCCTTGCTCTCTGAGCTTTAAGAAGGTTGTTCCCATCCTTTTTCCTCTCTGAATTAAAAGTTCTCATATAAATCCCATAGTTGCATTTGTAGACCACAATACTTAAAAATAGGAACAACAAAAATCTTCCTAAACAGAAAAATTTTAAAAATATCAAGTACAGCATATTAACACAAAGAGATTTTGAGATGTAGCACTGCAAAGTTTCTCCCAGCATGGGCTTCACTGAGCTTCTTTAATTTTTGCTCATAAAAAATTGGATACTCCAGTTTTTCTTACAGACTTTTAGGAAATTTCTTACAGACTGTTCTTTTAGGAAATTCTGTGGGATAAAATCCCGAGCAAATTCTTATTCTTTTGCATAAAAAACATCCCAGTAACTCTGTTGGTGGAAGTCCTGAGAAGGGATGCAGATGCAATTGAAAAGAATTTTCATGTGCTTTCCTACCCCTCTGCCGACACCCGCTGTTCTTGTAACAAGGTTGTCTACTTCTTGTCTGCTGCTATTCAACAGATGGGTAAAGAGATGTAAAGAACTTCTGCTTTTAGCATGTGCTCATACTTCAGACTTGGAATTCAGGCAGCTCAGTCCTACAATTAATTTTTGCTCTGTCACAGCCCTGATAGCCAGAGAGATAACTATACCCAAATACTGAAGTACAAAATTTGCAGCCAATATAATTAAATCTCACAAGAATAACATGTGAGAGGATAACATCCCATTCATTACTAGGGCTTGATTTCTCTAGCTGGGATTTTTCAAGTCTTTCACTATGGCTGCAGTTATATCAATATTATCTTTAATCTTCACAGGGAGTAACTACATCTATTCTCTGTGGCTACACCGATTAACCAAATAAATCTTTGATCTGATTCAGTCATTCTAGAATAGAAATGGTTACAGTCAAGCTCTGAAATACTGAGGGCTGAACAGTGTTACACAGACATGAGCTGGGATCATCTGAGTAGAGCAAACAGCTCCTGTACTGATTCCAGTGTTTAATTACATCCTCCCTCACAGATGTTGAAGAGCTCCTGGGCTATACTGCATTCTCAGACAGAGAATGCAGACCCTTATTTAGGACAAGAAAACTGGATCTTGTGTGTCTGACAGCAGAAGCAGGCTTCAAACCCAAGGTAAACCATTAGCATCATATTATGGGGCTTATATTTATTTTAATCATATGGACTCCACACCTTGCACCCAGAGAGCAAAAACTAAAAGCAAACAAATAAAGATCTGCATAAAACATCCAAAGTTCTGCAGAAAAGAATCAGAAGCATTCATGTCTTAAAAATTCACAAAAGTAGACACAAAGCCAAAATCCCAATGGTCAAGCAAGAGTTAGTGCTAAAAGCATTCAAAGGAATTGTAAGTGCACTTAAATGCATTTCAGACAGGAACTAATAATCTTCATGAAAATATCACCTTATTCCCAGCAGTAAATTTATATTATGCTTATGTAAACAGGGCATCAAACACCAATGCAAGCATATCAGATATAAAATACTTCATAAAAGTAATGCTGACATGTCCATTCTCCTCTAGCTTCTTTCTGGTTTTATTGCTTAACTAATTTCTTAGTAAAAGTTATTCATGGACACTGAAGCAATTCCCCAGGTTTTAAAAATAGCATTCATCTATATCTTCTTCTCTGGTAGCAAACCTAATCTAACCTTTTATCTCTGGGGCTCCTGGGTAAAGTATAAAATGCTGATTTAAGCCTGAAGCCAAACCCATCTGCAAGATTACCATAAAGCATTGAAAAAAAATCATTAAGGGACCCATTGGGAAAGATAGAAACTAGGAATTCTACCAAATTACTCTGATTTAAGTACAGCAGAAAAAGAGCTAGATTTAAAATGTGTGCTGCTAATCTTTGGCTTATGTAAAATATGAGGTGATATTATATAGCAGTTAACCCTGGGGAGGGAAAAAAAGATACTGAAAAGTGTTAAATATCTGGTCTGCAAAAGAAGAAACTTTTGGTCTGCTCAAAACTACAGCATGGTTCTAACTTATTGTTTGTGAGAAAAACCCATTATTTGGTTTTTCCATTAGAATGAGCTTTATCCTATCTTACTCAGTATCTTTTGTTTGAGACTGGGCCAGCCCTTACAGCATTGGATGACTCAAACAACGTGTGACATGTGTTGCTAAAGACTGAACCACTTTTTCACCACCCTGTACACAACCATTTACATGTGCCATTATTAAACTCTTTGCTTTGATTTTCTTTTTTTTTTCTTTAACACAAGCAGTCCCAAACCATCTGCCTTGAGTATGACCAGCCACGTGTTTATAGAGTCAGAATGTAGCAATGTGATCGAGGACAGAGCGAGCTACATCTTAACAGCCGCAATCTTGGGTCTAAGGTGATTGGAATTTCTCAGACGTGCCCCATCTGGATAATGGGGAGGTGGGAGAGAGGAAATTGCTGTGATAGCAGCCTTGGAAGCATCACCAGACTTTAATGAACTTTCTAAGCCGCCATGTGAAATCATCCATAAGAAAAGCACCTACTAAAAACCAACCAAAACCTAGAGAGGTAAAATAATTTCAAGGAATACCTCTCCATTGCCACATTACTAATGAGTACAGAAGTAAGGAATTAGGTACTGAAAAAACTCCTCCAATTTTAAAACATAGCATCATTCAATGAAGTTTCACCTTTTGGAATTAGCAATACAAAATTTGGATAATGTATTAATCTCATCAGGTGTATTAATCTCATCAGCCTTTGAGAATGACCCCTTTTTCTTTTGTATAGAGGAGACAAGTGAAAATATGGAAATATATTTTGCTGAGATTGAATTCTACATAATAAAGTTCTGCACAATATAATTATTTCTATAACTAACTTGCCCTAAGCCATCCTATAAAAGTATTCTTATCTACAAAGTCTGATAGGAAATCTTGAATTAACAAATATCAGAGGAAAAGCACAATTAACTAAAATTACACACTTTTCCGTGCACTTTTAAATAAACAGGCAGAGGTTGGAAGCACTGTCTTATTTGCAATCCCCTGGTCTGGGCAGTTTTTCAGCTCCTTCCCTTCTCTCAGACTGCACACTAAATTGATTGTCTGGGCTACCTCTGACTGTCATGCAAAGCCTGCAGCTTTTGGGGTGCAAATTGCCTCAGACCTGACTTCCCATGGTCAGTGCAACATCCAAGAGCTTCACCAGCCCTCCCAGCAAGAGCTGCTGCTCTGTCCCACTGCTCCCACTGTGCAAGGGGAAAGTGTGATTTAAAAACAAACAAACAAATAAAACAAAAACCCCCCAACAAACAAACCAACAATAGTAGTGAAAAATCCCCTTCCCTGCTTCACCTGCCTGTAACCTGACAATACATCACCCTAGTGACTGAGATTTCATTCTCCATGTGCTACTTAGCTCTAAAACATTCTGCCTGGGGATACATGTGAAGCAGCATCTTAATCTAAATCACTGCTTCTCGGCCTTTAACCTCTTTATTTCGTTTGGAATACTTTTTTCTCTGCTCACATGGTCCTGTTTTGTCATTTGTGATACTTTAATTTCAGTTTCCATCCAGTCTGCAACTTGAAATGATTTCTTACAGATCTGCACTTAGCATTGAATCTGTAGAACACTAATAGTTGTTCAGTCAAAAAACAAAGTTTGTTTCAAACCTCACAAGCACACTAAACCTTCTTAGTTTAATATTAAAAAAGGTAACATATTGATTCTTGTAGGAAAACAGGAAAAACAACTTCCCTGTCCTAAGACAGATTTTCATGACCAGCCTATTATTTAAAATGTTAATCCAGAAGTTCCTAGGTTATGGTTGGTAGTAAAAACCAGTTATTTTGGATTGATTCTCCATGCCAGATGGTAGTGAAAAATTGCTGCACTATAAAATTTGCAGAAATACTGCAAAGAGAAGCTGAAAACAGGAGTCCTGTCATTTGCTAGGGAAAAGAGAATAATTTAATTTTAAGTTTCCAGGCAGAGAAAAAGTAGGAGCTATTAGATGTGCCACGTACACAGGAGAACCCTCTAGCAAAACAATAGAAGAAAATAGTTCTTATGCCACATGTATTAACTAACTCTGTCTACTCACTCTCCTAATATGTGTTTGCTTTTCAAACAGTGCAGTAATGCTTAAAATGATAAAGCAATATGGAAATAAACATAGTGAAGTAAAAGTCAACACAAAATACCAGCTTTAAGTCCCACACCTTGAGCCTGGCCAAGGAGTTCATCAGCTGAGCTCAGGCTCTCAGGTGGATACCAGACAATTATTACAGAAACATGGATGTGATTTACTGCACTGAAGAAAACAACCCCTCTATTTGGGATTTTATTTGCATTCTCGGGATTTATCATTCGGGATTATGTAAAACTGGCAGCTGCTTATAATTATTTGGGGTTCAAGTAGAAATAATCAAAAACATCTGCCTTTATCTTAATACTACCAGACTTAAACCCATGAGCTCAGTTATACCTAACTTCAAAGCTGAAAGCAAGAATAAAAGAAAGCTTCGCATATTGCTAACAAATTTTCAGTGATTCATTTATATGTACAACCAGTTATTCAACAGCCTTCAAACCTTTAATTATCTTTTAAATATATGTAATTTTGCACTTCTAATTAGACAGCAATTTAATGCTCTCACAGGGATTCAGATGGGCTGTCTTTTTTGAAATGTAAACTCCAATAGGAATAATCATTGGCATTCAAGTGATTGAATTCTTCAGTTATTTAAATGAACGTGAGGCATTTACACTGCTCAAATCATTTAAATATTCTGCTGTCAGCTACAGCTGTAGAGTTTTATGGAGTCAATGAATAAAGCAAGGGTAAGTGTAGGTTATCTCACGTTCCAGGCGGGACTCCCCAGAGAGAAATGAGATTTGCTGCTTCTGAAAGGCTAACACTGCTTAAGTGGGGCATTAATGTTTCCCCTGACACTCGGATTTCTCTGGTTTTCTATATTAGGAGAAACAAATTTTCTCAAAATTTACAGCTACAAAAGACTTAATACTGATCTAGAATCTTCAAACACTCCAGGTCCTTCAGCTTAATGCAACACATGGTGACAGTTCACATTCTAGGGATGAAATGGGAACTCACTCAGGCACCTGAACCCCCAACACATCTTGGTGTGAGCACTGAAATATTACACAAAGGCTTTGATTTCTAGGTGTAACTTTCCCAGTCAAGACTGATCAAATTAAAGATGTGCATCCTCGTATAGAAAGGCATCAGTTGAATTCATTTACTTTGGTAAGAGCATTCACAAACAGCCATTAATAAACCCCATTACAAGTCTTACAGAGCTTATTTTGAGAGCAAGAATAAATGTCTCAATCTTCTCAGAGATAGAGGATTTTGATTCAAATAATACATATATAACAAAAGTAATATAATCATAATAATCATATAACATTATACATATATTATAAAATCTTCAGTAAGCAGAGATGTTATTAGATTAATTCATAAATCAGAACATATTTTTTACCTCAGATTTATTTTTTAAACGGTAGAACATAAATAAAATAGGCAATTTTATTCGAGAACATATACATTTGTCTTTAAATGCATATTTTCTTTGATTAAGAAACTCAGGCTCCTTGTTCAGGAGCCCTGAGTATTCTGCCCTGGTAATTACTGAAAAAAAACTGAACCCTGTTCCACTCCCTGAACAAAAATACAAATCCCATTGCTAACTATGAATCAAAAAAGCCACGGGCTTCATAAAACCTGGTAGCAACCTTGCTATTATTTCTTGAAAACCACACAAACATCAGGGCAGAGAGGCAGCAGCTCAAACCCCAACACCAGATAAGGTTCACAGTGGTGCTGATCTGTGACTGTGGCTCACACTCATCTTCCAGGGACATTCCTTAATTTCTCTGCAGTCCCACTACACTTCCCCAAGAAAGCAGCTTTCCTCTGGCACCAGCCTTTACCAGACTGCAGAGTGACAGTGGCAGTAATGGCCAATTAACCACAATTAAGGTTAGACAGCTTAAGGTTGTTTTTAAGGGCAGTAAAAAAAGTATTTTCCTTTGCATTCACTAAACTCGTTTCTTTGGCAAACTGTAACATCATCAACATGACATATTTTCATTTTCAAATCTAGCAGTGTAACACCTGGCACACACCACAAGAGTGGCTCCTGAAAGGATGCAGATTAAATCTGCCACGATCACAAATGAGGAAGACTGTCCTCATGTGCACATTTCACTACTGGTAAGGAGCCTCACACACTAAGTTATGAAAAAACTGAAAATTCAGTTTTGAACTCCCAAACAATTTATTACTTTTTAAATTACCAGTAGGTCGAGGTTTTCAAGAGAATATAAAATTACAAATTACATCACACAACTGAAAATATTCTCTCGTGGAAAATAAAATACCACTCTGTAAAAATATAGACTCTTAGTCAAACTCAGCATATAGAGGCATTCTGATGTATTAAAGCAGAATTACAAAAAAAGGCTTTTTTCTCATCAGATATAGTCTATGGCAGTTCCCACTGGGGTGATTTTGGTAGGAAAGGAGACTAAAAGGGCATAATACGGGAAAATGTGCAATGGATGCTCTTCAGCTATGCAACAAAAATAAGAATAAAATTTAAAAACAAAAAAGAAGAAAGGAAAAATAGGGAAACGGGGCACGACCCTGCTGAGAAAGAAAGGCCGCGAGGGCGGCGGGCGCTGCCCGGGGCGGGATCGGGATCGGCCTGCGCGGAGCTGCGGCGCCACCTGCCGGCCGCTCCCCGCACTGCAGCCGCCGGCCCCTGCCCGTGTCCCCGGCGCCGGTGCCAGGGAGCCGCGGCCCCGCTTTATCGGCTCCTCTGTCGCGACTCATCGCCCCGCTCATGTCTCGTGAGGAACGGAACCGAAAGGTTCTTCCTGGGCCCTCTGTGGGACGGTGGCCGGTGGAAGCTCAGAGGCAGAGCTGGGGGCTGGGGCTGCTCCAGCAGCCGGTCAGGACTCAGGGAGCACCTTCCTCTCCTTCCTGCCACCCAACCACGAGCACCCAAACCCACCAAAAGTCAAGTTTATTCAAAAAAACCAAAAGAAGAATCCAGCAACAACTCAGGATTCAGGGAGCGCCTTCATCTCTTCCCTGGAACCCAACCATGAGCATCCAACCCATCAGCCTCACCAAAAGCCAAGTTGATTCTAAAATCCAGCGGAAGAATCCAGCAGCAGCTCAGGATTCAGGGAGCACCTTCCTCCCTGCAGCCCAGCCACGAGCGCCCAACCCGTCAGCCTCACCGAAAGCCAAGTTTATCAAAAAAGCCAGCAGAAGAATCCAGCAGCAGCTCAGGATTCAAGGAGCACCTTCCTCTCCCTTCCTGCCACCCAACCCATCAGCCCCACCAAAAGCCAAGTTTATGCAAAAAAACAGGAGAAGGATCCAGCAGCAGCTGAGAATTCAGGGAACACCTTCCTCTCCTTCCTGCAACACCCAACCACCAGCACCCAGCCTGTCAGCCTCACCGAAAGCCAAGTTTATTCAAAAAAACAGCAGAAGAATCAAGAGAATAAGTCTCCCAGAAAAGCATTTTTAAATATAAACCCAATAGTAAAATCAGCACAAAAATGCAGCCAGCTTAATGATTACATACACTGCTCAGTGTTAGATAAAAATCTGGTGCAGCAGGAAGCATTCTGTGCTGTTTGCTATCCTGCCTCTCTGCTCTGTGTCCCAGAAGATAGTTCCTTAAAAAGCAGTACATCAGCTCCAGAACTAATAGATATGAGGTTAGGAACTCAGGAATTCAGTAATATTCTAGTTTTACATCACTGCTGGAAAATATAACAACAGGATAAACCAGAGTGGATCAAGTCAGTAATCAATGAGACTTGAATGTAAATCTAAGACAGAAATCATTTTTGAGAGTATCTTTAGTGAATTATCTAATTCCAGATCTATGGCCTATTTTCACATAATTATTGTCACAAATATGGCAATGGTATCAGGATTTGGCCTGCAATATTAAACCAAGGGCCCAGGCCAGCAATCACTTCACTCTCAAAAACTCCACTGAAGTCAACAGAAGACTCTCATTACCCACCACTGACAGAACCCAGAGGTAAAAATGACTCTTCCAAAAACCTGAAATGCACAGACCATGAATACATCACAATGAGTTCCCCCAGCTGACAGCTTATGGGCTCCTGACCAACATTTTGATTTTAAAAAGAGATTCCATTGTATAAGGTAATGAAGTAAGTGCCTTCAAGATGTACCCTTGGTGAGGGACAGTTACAGCGAACAATCTTTTGCCTCACTAAAGCAAAACATCAGAAATTAGGGAGCAGGTAAGACCCTCTGTCAGCCTTAGAGCTATCCACATTTCCTTGACCTCATTACCTTCTCTTTTATAAAATATCTATGATACACTGAATAAATACTAATAATTTTGAAATAAGTAATTTGCCCAAAGAGACAGGGACACTACAGCAAAGACAAGAGTTATCAAACTCTTGTGATGTAGAGAGAGAAGTTTCATTTAAATACATTCCTGTGGCTTGCAAACCTGGGATGTCAGATTTACCCATCGAAACATCCTTGTTGCACTTTTCCTAAGTTCTACTCCAATTAAAAACCAAACTAATTGCAAATATAAATGTTAATTTAGTGTGTGATTCCTAGCCCATATCTTAGAAAGAAAACTTCTTTTGCTTGGTGAAGACCTCAGATATGCTAACGCCTTAATAAATCACGCTTGTCAATAATTTTATTTTCAAATTAAATTATCCAACCGGTTAATATTTCTGTTTTCTACTGAAATATTGTTGAAATTGGACATTGGAGATCCTGCATGAGAAACACATGTGGCAGCCATGTGGCCACAGCAGTGGGACCATTAATGCCAGCACTTTGCTGGGAGCCAGTGGTGATGGAACACTTGGCAGGGCTGTTCCTAAACAATGATGCAACCAGGAATGCACCAGCCCTCTGGGGTGTTAACTTGATAAACATTTGCAAAACAGTGACTTTATTTTTCTTGCTGTGATTAGTGCAAACAAGATGATAAGGGGGAAGTAAAGGTAAAAATTGCTGCTATTTCTCTTTTACTACAGAAAATCCCTAGTGCTCCTATTTTGCTTAAAAATATGCTTTTTTGAAATTTCTGCACATATATTAAATTAACTTTAACACTTTAGCATGACAAATAGGGGTTATTACAGAGCACTAGAGCATTCTGACGTTCCATTTCAATGTAAAATGAACATAATTATAGCAATTTTTGGCTTTGCTCTTTTGCAGTAATGGAGGTCTGCATCTTTTGCAGAAGCAAGTTGTATATTTATTTTCCTAGGGGTTTTTTCATGTTAAGTGTTGTTTCCAGAGGTAAATTTACCAAGAACTATGATGGGTTATGAAACAATATAAAGTATCTGCTCCATTGTACTTAATTTTTAATGAAGACTATTCACACTTGGAAAAAAAACAGATGCAACACATACAGCTAAATAAAACAGATCAATAAACAGCATTCTTACCAAAGGCCTGAGTTCTGGGTGAGTCAAAATATATCCATTGTTTGTAATTGCAAAAGCGTATCCATGAATTCCTAACTGCAGAAGTAAATGAGAAAGAAACACTGATTAGCATGGTCTCCAGTAAACCCTTAAAAAAATCAGGCAATAATTTGGCTATCCAGGGCACCTGGCATTCCCAGCCCTTATCCACACAGGGCTTTGCTATAACACATAAGCAAAGATCCTTGACATTTTGTGCAAATGAGAACCTGCCATGTGACGAATTCAGCACAGAGCAGGATTTTACACTGTCCCACAGCTCTGCTATCCAGGGCACTTGCTCCTGTGTGTGATAGAGTCAATTAATTATTATATATACACATAAAAAATATAGCTACATGTGAGATGCCATAGTATGTGGCATTCAGAACATGGGCCAGGGCAAAGAGATACTGGGATATTATAAATTCCCCATTCCCAGGAGAGCACAGCTTTCTTCACTTGTTGTTAAAGAACCACTTAACTCAAAGATAAGGAAAGCACAGCTGCAGTGCAGCAGTGACCTGTCACATGTGATATTTACATCTTCCCATCTCAAAGGCTCTCTGCTAATTCCAGTTCAGCTGGAGCCCCAGAAGGCAGCTATTTCTGCTAAAGAATTTCCTCTAAGTTTTCATCTTTGTACTGATTGGAACTGTGGGAGATTCCTTGAGAGCAATGACATGCTTGATGAGGCCTAACAGTGCCCAAATTTAGCATTGTACTTATTTAAATAAAAATACTGGTCTATTTAACAATTTGCTTATTACTCAGCTGATTGCATCCACTGAATGCAACAAATCTTCCTTTAAATCCTTCATGGTCATTCAGACATCCCTTCTTAGCACAAGCTTGCTGCTAATGTAGACTTTTTCTACAGATTCACTATGTATCTTTTGCCATGCAGAGTGTCTTCCTATTCTTCTTTACCCATTTTTTTTCAGTTCTTCAGCCAATATAATATCCAGTGTATTTTTATTTAAGCATCTCATTACATTGAGAGTACACTGAGGTATTAAATACCCCAAAAAAAAGAAAAAAAAGAAGGGAACTTGAAAGTCCAGCACTATCTTGCTTTGATATTTACAGTTCTCACTACTAAATCTTTTATTTAATTTGAGTGCATTCTTAAATGCTTTGCTGCAGTGGGTCTTTAGGAATTTGTCTGACACAAAGCAACTTGAGCAAGGAAAGTCAGAATCCTTTCTAAGAGGCAAAAGGGAGATCGAGTTTATTGGTTTCTGTGATTTTCTGGAAACATAAACCAGACTATGATCTTATGGCAAGGTCACAGGTAAAACATTCCAGGTTAATTTACAGTGTCTCTGTGTGAATGGTTGTATATGGTCAGCTCTACCTGCCACACAGAAGATTGTTTCATAAATTAGTGGTTTTCCTAGAGCAATAAACTTCAGTGAGAGCAATAGAAGGTGATATGTTCTTGGCATCTCTTCATAAAGGAGGGATAACCAAATAATAACAGTGGACATATTTTAACTATTATGGTGTGACAAGGGAACGAGCTGTTGGCTAAATATCAGATCTCAAGTGTTATTGTCTGTGTTGATAACTGCAGAATGACATCCAGGCAATGGAAGTCAGGTAAGAAACAAATGTGGGTGGTATTTTTCACAGGAAGAAAGCATTTGCCAGTTTGAGGCCTACACAGGATCTGAGGGCAGCATTTTGTCCTGTTCTGTGCAATGTGTGAAACTGCACAGCCTCTGCAGTACCTGAGTGATGCTACCATTTACAGCAGCACTGCCACTTTCAACCTTGAATTCTGTCTCTAAATCACAGATTCAGAAACAAAGAAACCTTTTTCTAACTGATGTAAAATGTCACATGGAAGTCAAGTATTACCAAACCCAACCCCACCTCACTCAGGAGGAACTGCCACTGACATCTGGGGATGTTTAGTCAAGGTAACAACTGCTGAAAACAGCTTATTGCTGTTATTCATCTTCCTCAGCATAAAATCCACCTCATCCAAGCTGAGAGAATTCCAGGCCAGCAGACTTCTATTTCCAACTATCATTTTATATTCCTGTGTGAATTTTTGGTCACGTGTTGCCTCTGCAGGAATGGCTCCCAGGGGTGATTATGCTCTTGCAATTGCAGAGTCTTTGCTTAGGGCATGTGGGACTGGAAGTTATAACTCAAGTGATCTCACTAACCCAACTGCATTGCATGATATTGGTAATAATCCTCTCTTGCAGTACATCCTGCAATATAAAACATACCTTCAAATAAAAATCTAATATTCAGCAAAAGGATCATATATTACCTTCCACAGAAAACTAGTTCTTAAAAAACTTATTTTCTGAATCAGTCTCACTCTGTTCCAATACTCATTATTTGGGCCTCCCACTCTTTCTAGATTCTCATATTCAGACTATGTCCAAATCTCACAGATTATTTAGGAGGAACATCACTGTTAGTTGGCTTTTCCTATCCACCCATGAACAGCCAAGCTTTTATTTCTGCAGGTACCACAACATTGTTCATCCTTCTCACTACAAATGAAACTTGCTCTCCCCACAGCTCCTTACAGGCAGCTCCAAAGATTGTGTCCATTGCTCCAAATTAAGCAAAGGAGCAAATTTTGCTACTTTCTCTTTTACCCTCTACTGATTCAGTACTTCTGCATGCACAGAAGTGTAAGAGTTTTTTAACCTTGCTGTTAGCAAGCTTTGTTGGTCTGTGCCCTGAGTTCCCTGTCATTTATTCTGAGCAGCAATGTCTCTGTCACTGTGCTCTGATGCCAGTGTGGAGTCACCTGCTGCCTCTTCCCATAGCCCTGGACAGGGCCCTTTCTGTGCTGGGTTTGCACAGCCCCTGTCCTGTGGGATCCAGGTCACAGGAATTCACTCCAATTCACCTTACCAATAATATTGCTATTCTTTTTTATGCACCATTTTATCAATCTCTTGTTTAATTTAAACTTTCCAGTTACTGTATATTCATCCAGGAAATCATTCGGTAAACCCTAATTTATTCAAATTAGAATTAAAATTGATAGGAGGAATTTTTATGTGAGAATATTGGAAGGCACTTAAAAGTCAGTTTCTTTCTCCACCCTCTTAGAAACCACTAAATGAGAACATGGCAAACAATTAAGAGACAATTTGTATGATATACAAATTTATGCTCAGTACAGGTGCTATTCCAGGGGCTGGCCTCTTTAGCAAAGGCTGTTACAATACTGTGTTACATGCTTGTTAATCATGCAAAAGAATCCACTAGGTATAAATGGGAAAATACTAATTTAATTTTCATTTGTGAATAGAAGAGTACTATAGTAAAACATTTCAGACATGGAGAAGTAGTGAAATACTTACGTACTGCATCAAATTTAAATGAAAATTAATTACATTTTATGTTTGCCTGAAGCCTGCTTTTACTGAATGCAAAATTTCACAAGAGATATAGTGGTTCAGATTTTGAAAATTTTTGTGATAGTTGATTTCAAGACTTACTGTAGAGTTTTCACTGACTTTGGAAAATTAAGTGGAGGAAAATATTTAGCAGATACTGGGTAGGAGAGAAGAAAGCACTAAAGTCTGGTTAAGCAGGAACTTGTTTAAGTTCTTGCCATGTGCCACTTTAATTCCAGGAGACACAGAATTGGGACAGGAAGAATTACACACCAACAGGAAGCCTAAAGCCACATTAAAGATAGGTTTTCATTAGAAGTTCTGCAGTTTTTCAGTATGATTCTTTTGGTTATTTTGACTTGTATTTGGGCTGTATTTCATAGTTTGATAACTTCATTGATTTTATAATTATATTGATTTTAATATGGACAGCATTTAATCCTAGACCCTCTAGACCACAAAATGTGGTCAGTATTTTAATATTACCCCCTGATCCACAAAAATGTGAAAATCAGGCCATACTTGAACTTGGGTTTTAAAAATGGCACCTGATCTCAGACACTACAGAGGTAAAATTCCTGAGGAAAATGGATGAAATAATGGTGCTATGCAAGCATAAACAATAACAACACATTAAATGAATTGTGTTCTATTTGAGGCATTATACTGAATATAAATGATATATACACCATTTGTGTATTACCTTGTATTTTGGAATAGTTTTTAAAAGCTCTTTAACTGGAACATCTGTGCCAACTACTCCCAGGAGAATCCCTTTAGACCTCTGAAAGAACAATGAAAGATGCACTCAGAACCACAGTGATAATAAACATTCTCACCACCTATTTCACCTTGCAGCTACACTGTGAAATTGAATAGATGACAGAAAAATTATTTTAAAAGTGGGGAAGGCAGACACTGGTACAATTCAGCTGATCAAGCAGTAATTAAATCAATAATATTGCTCTTTCTGACTTATTTACAATTCACATAGAAAAGGCATGCTAGGCTTTGATAGCTGGTGAGTCCCTCTGCTGAAATCTTTCACATGCAAATAGGTTTAAAATTAAAAACTACTGTAAAAAATGTTACTCCTGTCTTTCCCAATTTCTCCTACAATTTGATAAACAAAAGAGGAAGATGAAGCATTAAGGGGAAAGTACACTTAAGTTTCTTTAACAATCTGTTGAATTACTAAAGATAAATAGATGAATAGACATAAAACTAATTAAATTTTGAGTTATATCAGAGCAAAGAGGAAAATTATATAGACTATTTACTACAAAAAAAGCAATACAGAAGAAAGCAAGCCATAAGGCCTGGTGTCATCTGAGATTTTCCCTCAAATATAGGGTGTCATCATTTTACCATGGCTTATATAGGATAGGTATTTGGGATTATTTGTCCACATTTTTATGTTAATAAAGAGATTCTAACTGCAGACAAAATAAGAAGGAAAAAAAAAAATTAAGAGTTGGCTAAACTTATTAGAAAGCAACTTCACATCAGTCACAGCATTATCACATGACAGAAATAATCTGAGTACTTACAGTCTCATTTTGCTTACTAAATACTGGCATGGCAACAGTTGTCATCAACACCAATCCCTGATCATCAGCAAGCTATATTTGAAAAAGAAACACTATCTCTGAGAACTAAGGGACAATTACAAACACGTGATTGCACTTTTCAATGTCATTATTTCCATTTTCAATGAGATAAGGCAGTTTACCCAAATAACAGCGATGCAGTTGGACCTGCAGTCAGTGCAGCCCAGCCCAGAGCTGCCCCAGCTCTGCCCATGCCAGCCCCTCCAGTCAGGAAAGCAGCCCCATCCTCTCTCCCCCGGCAGCCTGCCATGGCACAGAGAAGGGCTGGGGTGGCTCTGGAGGCAGCAGGAGCAGCAGCAAAGGAGCTGGAGCTGTGCTCCACATCCCTGCCACTGCCAGCTCTGCCTCAGCGGCCTCAGGCTGGTTTCCCTCAGCACAGGGCAAGGGGCCACAAGCTGTGTGAGGTTTGTTGTGGTCCAGATGAGATCCCAGCTCACACAGCAGCACAAAGGATGACAGCCAGTCAGGATCCCAGGAGCACTTTGCTCCAGCTGCCCTCAGAGGTGCCATGAAGCCTTAGTTCATTCTGCACATCAGGTTTCAATGCAGTTTTCCAGTTTAGGGAGCAAACAGATCTTGGTTCCATTCAAGGGAAACATGCAGGGTGTTTATCACTGGCCACAGGGCAGTGAGAGGGCTCAGATTGTCTCCTCCCTGTTCAGATGAAGCTCTGTCCTGAGGCAGAGCCTGCCTGGGGTGCTCCAGACCAGCACTGCTCTGTGCTCTGTGTCTGTCCATCTTCCCCAGCAGCGTGAGAAACACAACTCAAGCAGGGAGTGGAGAGTCATTGTTCAACCCTTTCTGTCCCCAGGGACAGATATTAAAGCTGAAGAGGTTCATCCAACATTTGAAAGTGTGACAAAGACAGTCATGAGCTCAAGTGGAGATTTTGTAGAACACAAATTCTGCTTTGCTGCACCTGGGCTCAACCAGTTGGGTGCAGCAGCAGGGACAATCTTGCTGAGCAATGCTGTAGGTGACAGCCCAATTGTGACTGTGACATTCTCCTGTCACTCTTACATCTCTATCATCCTTTCTGCGCTCAAGTAGAACTTCTAATCTTTTTTTTCTTTTCTTTACAACTTTTGACATTTATTTTTTTGTTTGTGTTTACAAAGGTTTTCTTATAATGAAGCAATAGCAATTGGCTCCCCGCATTCTCAGAAAACAATTCCTACATTATGATAAAGATACCTTATGAAGCATATTCCACATTAACAAATCAGACAAACAAAATCTAGAAAACTACGTGTCCTGCATCTCCCAGCCTTCTTCAGAAGGATTTTAAGTTTCTTAAACAAGTATATTTCCTGAGGCACTATCTCATGGTGAGAAGGAATGTTTGCAGATATTAGACAGGAACACAAATGGGGTTTAGAGTCAAGAAGGTTTACATCTGATAAGGAATCACCAGGGATATGAGGTGGAACGAAATTATGATCATATTTCCTTATTTTTTTTGTTTTCCTTGTTGGCAAGAAGAGATAATTCTATCTAACCCTATTATAATCTTTGATCTATCAAGGAATAGCAAGTTATTAAACAAACAAGAAAAAAAACCCCAAAACTTGACAAAAGACTGTGGGTTCAAAGGTTGCACTTGAAACACAAATACAGCCAAACCAATGCAGGAATTTCCACTCTTTGGCCAGAGGAGTAGAGCCAAGCACGCTGACATGATTTGTGGGGAGAGCAGCCCAGGAAGTGGAAAAGCATTCTGCTGATTCCAAGGTGACATTTTGGAGCACATCAAGATTCTCTATGATTGCCCTGGGTGGTTTTCTCTGACATCATGTTTTTGTCAAGTACCAGGACAGTATTAATTTATGAGTCTGCTCACTTTCAAGATCTTACTAGAAACAATTCAATGGATAGGATAAAGCCAAGGGACTTCCAGCAGAGTTTTAGAGTGAGTTTTTAACATGGAGAAAAATAAAAACCTCACAGTCCGGAGTTCCTGGGAATTTATGAAAGGACTGCTCATTAACTCTCAAAACTGACTATGGAAGCAGGCAAGAGTGACTGCCTTGTAATTTTGTTATCTACAAGTAGCAACTAGAACTGGCTGCTGCACTCATTTCTATAGAATTCCACTGTATAATCCAGCCTGTTTGATTTTTTTATTTGTTTGGCACATGAACAGGTTGCTGACCACTTCCATAAGTGGAGTCAGCAAATAACTGGATGAGCAGGGACCTGTATTTACAATGTTTGACTGAGTCACTGCTCATCATAATGCAGTTGCTACCTAGTCTAAAACGATGAATGTAGGAGAGAGCATCAGTGAGTTGCCCCAGGATGTTCTTCTACTGGAAAGACATGGTGGTAACAGTTTTAGGTGGGCAACTACTCAAGGGCTATGGACACTCTGTTTTATAAAATGCTAAGCAAAAAATAACAAACCTTTGAAAGAAAATCATTCTCAAATGAGGAAAAAATGCCTTCCCAGGCTAATTGTCTCTTGGTTGTTTAGAATAAAGAAACAGAACTTGCTGTCTGAAAAAGGTACAGATTTCTAATGCCTAGTGATAATAATTTTTTAACTGGAGGAAAAATTCCCTTTAGGAATAGATTTAACCACAACTTTTTTACATTCAATTCCTTGCTGTACACAAGTTACCCCCCTCAGAACAACCCCCAACAGATCTTCCCAAAAAGCAAATGAAACTCATCCTCTTAGATTAATCCACTTCAGAGTTTAGCCTCACACCCAGCACTAGCATCCATCTCAGGGCAAAGAATATGGCAGGCTCCAGAATTAAACCAGACACACATATACAGGAAAGAATATAAACACTTTCTGAGGTGTTCAGAAAGAGGAATTTGAGAAACATCTCTGAAATATCTTCCTTGAGAGTGCATAGCCAAGAAGAGTTACAGTGAGTTGTTCAGAATTCCTGACACACCTGCCCAACCCACCCTGCCCTTCTTCCTTGACCTGCTCTGTATAGATTTGCTCCACAATATGTTGTCTTCTGTGACCACTGCATTTTTATGTGCTGATCAGAGTCATGAGGCAGGCTGGAAGCCTGAGAATTGGAATTTCTGTTTTATATGGACTAAAAGAATAAGGAATATCTATTATTTTGGCATAGACTCAAGTGATGGTCTGGGACAATAGAGGAACCTGTGTAAGTGTCTTAAAGAGATGTTTCTGTGTTTGACACATAGAGCAAATGAAAAAAATCCCTTATATTGTAAAATAGTTTCTTGGAGCTTGTAAATTGCTTATTCAAAAATGTTATTACAAGTAAGTTTGCTTGTTGACGAATGTGAGAGAGAAATTTGGAATTTAAAGATTGCAATTAACATAAAAGTGAAAATTTTAATGTGGTTTTCTGAAAAGATACCAAATATACATTACAAAACAAAGACAATAGCATCTCATGAGGAGGAAATAGATCCAAAGGAATGCTAAGACAGACTGTTTACTTTATGATTATTTTGTACTCCATTAGATTCCACTTAAATGTTGTAAGTTTACAAAAGTGCTAAAATCACTAGTCATGCACTTCAGTGAAACTAAAGCTTTCCAAATTTTCTATTTTCTATTCCCAGTGACAGTTAATTCACCTCTTCAAAGTATAAGATAAACGATGCAGGGGATGATAAATGATCCTCCCAAAAGGCTGAAAGATGATAGCATCAAGATATGAGGAGGGCACAGCACTACTTACAGAAGTTAAGGGTTACACAGAAAGAGAGAAGAAAGCTGTCAGGAACTTTTGGGCAATAAATATCATTAAAACATTTCTGTATGGAGGAAATGTGGCTCCATTCACGAGAGAATCATTAAAAAAATTCTTAAGTGTTTCTAAACACAATTCTCTGCTTCTGATTTGTGTGCCTATTTTATTCACTTCTACCTTTTCACTCAAGCTAAGTAGAACAAAACATCACAGCAGGAGTAGGGCAAAAGCTTTTGAATCCTGCTGTGTTTGCTCAAAAAAGCAAGTAAAGCTTTCCTACTAGGAAACAAAACACCTTTTTGAACTATTAAGGAAAAATAGCTTTTGCTCTTCAGTGCATACAAAAAGCTGTTTAACATAACTGTTTCAAAGATAAAGGTCATTTTGGAAATCAAAATGAACAAATTTGAAAAGTGGTAAATTTCAGTTATTATTTTGTCTTACTGATATTTTCACAGCCCTGTGGGATAGCTACTTAAAAACATGCATAAAAGAAACATAGAGGACAAGTAAAATTCATATGAATTTGTTTCATTTTTCTGGTAGCAGTTCTTCCTTTTAGATACATTAACTCTTCCTACACATATTTTGTTCTGAAGGTAGCATAACCATACTAAATCAAGGTCTCTGCTGCCTGAAACTGGTGAGTTTTTGGTTGGTGTTTTTTTGGCTGGCTAGGTGAGGGGTTGGTTTGATTTGGTTTTGTGGTATTTTCTGTTTTAAGTATAGGGTGGATCACAAAGAACTTTCCAAGACAAATATCATGGTGCAACAGACATATCCACCTTAAACTCATCCTTATTCATTTCACCTGCTCTCCAATTCTGAATTTGCACCAGTTTGCCTATGAGCAGACAACATAAGAGAAACAGGTTTAATTGTTATTTAACTGCTGTAGACAGTTTAAAACCTATAGGTCTTCAAAATAAATAGCTAATGACCATAGAGCACTGACTAAACACTGAAAAGTCTGAAGCCAAAGTGTCCCACATATAAGAGAAAACACATTTCATCAAGATGGTGAACTATTTATAATAGATATGAAATAGCAAAGGTAAACTTGAAATGCCACATTTTTCTTTCAGATCACTCAAAGATTAAAGTGAACATGTTTAGAGAGACATGACTGTTTGAAATGTTTATAGAGAAAACATTTGCAAGATGATACACAGATTCCAACAAAAATACAGTACAAGTTCAGACACCATATGGCAAAACAGTGACTAAGTCATTCATAAAGGCATGCACCAGCCCTGTGCTGCTTCCCTTCACCTTGCAGAGAGCCAGAGAGATTCTCTTGGTTTGTTCATAAGCTTCCAGGCCACACTTATTTGAAAGGCATTTCTTGCCTGAAGTTATCAAAAGCCCTGGAGGATTACTGGTACCTGTCCCCTTCCCCATCCCATTCCTTCCTTCCCACCCCTCTCCTTTTTCACTGCACAAAATACACAATCAATTAGACTATAGCTGTGAGTGCATTTAAAAATATCTGGCTTTAGCTCTGCAATTGTTTTATCTAGGGGCAAAAACATTAAAATTTGCAATTTTGACCATTTATTTGAAAAAATTGTATTTGCTAACTGCAAACTTGAGTAATTTGTACCAGAATATGGTTTAATAGCTCAGAATTGTGGCCATCAGAACAGGTAATACAGCCCCACATGGACCAAGCTGGCAAACAGCCTGACTGGTTGCACTTTCTGCACCAGCACCTCACAGTCTGACTCTCTCTTCTTTCTGCAAACTGTTAAGAGAAGCATTTGGCACAAACATTTAGACAAGCAGGTGAAAATGAAAAAGCCAAAGTTAGCTCGTCTAGCCAATCTTTTTGTCCTTCTACTCTTCCAGAAAGCTGTACACAAAATATTTCTTGAAACTTTTTTTCAAGAAGGAAAAACAAAACAAAACAAACCAAAACCAACATCTTTTGGTACCATATTCTGCAGCTATCAAAGCATGAACAAACTATGGACATAGTTCAGTGTCATAAAATAGCATGTAACCTGCAGGCTTGAAATTGAATTTTCTGAGCTCCATGAGCAAGAAAAATTCAAATACATGTTGTGTCATAAAAATAAAGCCTCCCATCCTCCTATTTCTTGGTTTTTAAGCTAAAAAGTCTGAGATACATTAGTGAAGGTCTAAGCTCTGTGGATGCTCTCACCATTCTTCAAAAGCTATTAAGTAAAAGATCACTTCACTTATAGCTTTCATTAAAAACTGAACTTTCATCATCATCCATGAATGTTACTAACAGTGGTGTCAAACTGACTAATTGCTGTGACATTTCTTATTGAAGGTGCTTTACCAAGAACAATAAGAATGACTTGGACAAGTGAGTGTTGCAATTACCCAGCATATTCTATTCCTTTTTATCATTTTAATACTTTTTTACCAAAAGCACAAACCAATAGCTAGATTTTCTAGTTTCTGGGAGCCTTGATTATGTTTGTGAAATACATAAGGATGATGCAACAGGCATCAAGGAATTCTTAGCTTTGCCACAGTGGCTGTGCTGTCCTGGCTCTGGTGACACCATATTGATGCAGAAGTATTTTAAAGGCAAGAGCACATTGTATGGAAATTATGCAACCTGCTAGAGAAGTCAAATGCTGAATGTGTTCAGGGGTGTGTTGGTAGATACAGTGGGGAGCAGTGAAAGGGTACCAGCAATGCCATGGCTTCTGCAGTCTCTACAACAGACCCAGAAATGTTTCACATGGAGTAACGGAGTGGGTTGGGTTTTGGTTTTTTTTTTAATCCCTACTATTATTTCAAATTGTTGCTAAAACAGCCTCCCTGCTGCTTGCAAGATGAAGGCTACTGGATGCCTGGCATGTTAAACAGCTGATGTGTTTGAGTACCTGCTCTCAGCAGGTACCTCAAGCTGGGCTCAAAGCCAGGCACCCTCCAGGGGCCGGCTCAGAGCCCTGTGACAGTGAAGAGTTTCACTGATCGCCACCTGTACCACACCCACACCACCATGGAAACGTGAAGCACTGGTGACTACTTGGAATGACTAGGATTGGATTAAAATATTTTACCTTTTGTGCCTGAGGGAGCTGGAAAACAACAAAACAGAACAAGCAATTATACATTAAATTAATCTGAACAGGCACTTTAGCTGCTGTAATAATAAAAGCATAAACATAGTAAAAAACAAAGTGTAAAGGAAAGAAACTAGAGGAACTGGGTTTACATTGCCAATTGATTCAACTTATTGAGGGCTTATTAACTGATATTATTTGGCAGCTTCTCTACAAGGTATCAAAAAAGCACCATGACATTTGTTAAATACTACCACACCAAGAAAAGGATTGTTTTCTCCTCAGATATGGTATCACACCTGAACTGTGAAGTAATTCCATCTTCCTGTACACAAATATAATTCAACATAGAGACAGTTTTAAATGAAACTGACATTAAGAGGAGATCATCATATTAAAGTAGAAAGTTGTATCCTCCGTGACAGAGGAAAGAAAAACAAAATGGGAGTAGAAAGTTAGTAAGTGCTTATGCAAACAGATTACAATACATGCATAATATACAATAATATATGCATAGAACAATACATTTCTGTGCTGTGAACACAAGTATGATTATATGTGCATATATGCAAATCAAATGCGTGTGTTTATGCATATATGCATATTTGTACCACACAGATGCTATCAGACAAGAGTGGCCATACCTGGTTGTGTGCACAGTGTTTACTGTAAGCAACAACTCACAGATAAAGGCATTGAGAGCAGGCAGCAGACTCCATCACATATAAAAACCTTATTTATCAAGAGTTGAAAGATGGGTTCTGTTTTCACTTGAGAAAAAAGAAAACCCATTGTAGCAGAGGAAGTCAGAAAATCAAACTGTTACAGGCACCATACAGTTTTCCCCTTTTCTGAATTCTTCTCCTCTTACTCCATACTTGTGGAGAAATACTCATGTAGCACTTTAGCCTTGTGCTAAGTGTACCTCCTCAGAAAATTTGTTTGTCCAACTCAAATTTTGTCTTTAAAGGCATCATCTGAACATGGAAACAGGCAGGTGAGTCGATGCCAAATGCAAGAAGACCTTCAAGATCTCTAGTGAGCTCTGACTGACCTTTTGCCCTTCCTCTGAGTGAAAACAAATAGAGAAAAACCTCCAAACTTGAATGCAGTCCTCTGTGAAAAGCAAATATCCACATGGTACATCTCATGAAAGAGAACTGTAACATGATGTCTAATTCACAAATACTGGAGCAAACAGCCACAATTTCTCTGTTTCCACAACATACAATGTAACAAAATCCATGGCAGGAAGAATTGCTACAAGTAAAATTCTTTAATCCTAAAATAGCAGTGATCCAATATCAAAATACAAACCAGGATCACATTGAAGTATGACTTGTATGTGTTTCAGAAAAAGCCTTTTTTAAAAATAACTTACTATATTGAACACTATATAAAAGGGTTGCTGCAGAAATTGCAGATATCTGTGAATTGTAAATACATGACCTAAATCCTGTATAACAGGTTAGAGCAGTTTAAAGCCTTTCAGAAAGTTTAACTACTTGTTAGTCTTCTACTTGGTTAATTACTTTGACAAGTGGAAACTTTTTTATTTACATTCAAACAAGAGGAAAAATTTGCAATATGATTTTCTTTTAATTTGCCAAATACAGTCAGGTACATGCAGTTTGGTCAAGTTTTGCCAAGTGAGAGAGTTACAGTCAGATGGATTGAAGTAAGTATTTCCTATTAAGAACTACCACACAAACTAGCTGCTTCACACTTTTGAATATAAAAGATTATTTTCATGAGCACATTAATAAGCATTTGCAAACTAGAGTTCTTTACTATCTGCTGCTGAATTCAGTTAGTCAGTCCATTTATAAGCTTTTATAAAATCAAGAACATTCCCATTCTCTGAAATAGTAGTAGTCACAATGATTAAGAATAATAAAGTCAGTAGATCATGCTTTTTCCAGGGCTGGAATCCTTGACACATTTCACCTAAGCTTAAAAATCCAGGTTCAAGGTCTTTCCTCAATTAAGAAAACCAAAGAACAATTAAAAAAAAATCCTTTGTTCACATCATATAAATATTCATCCTATTGCTGATTTGAGACTTGGCTGTTACAAGGTCCTATATGTCAGCAATTCAGTTTATTCAGTTTTCCAATATTTGCTACAAATTCCTTTGAAATAAACAGTGGAGTTTTGTCTGACATTACTCTTCTGGGGGGCCATAGGAAACAAATCATTTTCCTAACAACAACAGTAATAGTCCTCTGTTCTGACCCTTTATTGAACAGTGTAAGAGCTGCCTGTGTGTGTGTAAAAGCCAGCAGGTGCCTCTGATTTGTGCTTTGCTTCACTCCCTGCCAAGAGGCAGCTTTGCAGCAAACTGTGTGATCTTTCCCTGGCCCTCCAGCACTGCAGGTATTTCTATTCTACCTACCCCCCTGGCAAACTGTGCCCTTTTGATGGTTTGATTCAGCTCCAGCCACACCAAAGTACCTCCTGTTCCTGTTTGTTTTCCATTAGTGTCTCTCTCTCCCTCAGGTGCTTGTCCCCAAACAATACTCATAACATAGATCTGTTTTACCTGCTCCTAGTTTGCCATCTGGGTACAGCAGGTTTTGTTAAAATTATTGTGTTTGGAGTGCAGGGAGCCATTTGCTGGCTCCTGGTTCACCCAGCTGTGGCTCAGGAGGAGCTGTCTGAAGGAAATTGGACCTTGCCCCACAAACCTGCTTAGGAAGAGACCTTTGCTGTGCTGCCAGGTACAGCAGAGACAGGAGCCTGCAAACCTGTGAGCTCCAGGGGAAACCTAAGAGAATTTCTGATTTATAAAAGCAGACTTAAGGATCTTGATGGAAGTATGCAGATTTTGCTGCAACCTAAAAAAAATTCTTAGATTAAAGAGCAAGACTAAAGCATTGACCATTGCAAGAACACAGGTGAAAAAGTAGTGGGATTTGTTTTCAAACTCCTTTTAACCAGAAAAAAATTCTTAACTAGATACATTTTCTTATTCTATTTTGTATTGCAAAAAAAAAAAAAATTACTCTCAGAAACTGGAGCCCCCCTGAGGTTCACAATTTGCTTTATGCCAGTAAGATATGTTGAGAATTCCATGTCTAAATTCAGGTCAACCTGGGGTCCCGTCACACAATGTAGAACAGAATAAATAACTGCAGGAGGTTTTTCAATACTGCTGCTGCACACACTGTCATGCTTTCCACATTTGCAAATAATCTAGTATTGTTTTGAGCCCTTCATGGAAATGTGTTTGGCATTACCAGAAAAGAAAAAGTAGACACTAATAACGTGGTAAAAAACCCCAAGACAGGCAAAAGAATCCACCATCACAAACTTTGCACTATTTTTTGAATCAGACACCTGTGAGACCAATATTGATTGAACCAAACAAAACCCCAGAGATCTGAAATGCTGCCTTTAGAGCAGGAGGAATAAGTTATAGGATAGTAGTTCTGATAAGTACCTCATAAAAGGGTATGTCTTTTCACCTTTATCAAAAGAAGTTCATAAAGACTGATTTTGTAAATGATTTCATGATAATTGAAAAGAAAAAGGTTCAAATATTTTAGTCCTGTTCCAACAATTTATTCAAAATAGCATGAAGCTGCATGTCCCAGATTTCCAAGATAGCAAATTTAGAAGTTTTAAAGGAAAGCACAGTAGCATTATAGACTTATTGTTCTGTGGGATCAGAATTCAACCTCATCTTTGTTTGAAGAAAAGCAAAAAATCTTCTGCAGGAGTAAATGATACTCAGTAGTTTCTTACTATATCAAAATCCACAGCTTCTATTACTAATAAAACAAAAATAACATAAATCATTATGATATTAATGTTCCATTTCTATTTTTTCTAATGATTTCATGGGGTTATTGTGATAAAACTATACTATTTCAATTTAATAATGTTAAAACTTTGAAAAATAAATAAAAACTCTTATTTTACATTCACTGACCTTATTTCCACAGTCCTCCTGCCAAGTTTTTAAAAGTCACCAGTCACAGAAAAACAGCCCCACAGACTTGATTGCTCCAAAATCAGATACAATACAAATCAATAAAAAGTAACTGCAAACATGTCAGTAAATAATCAGCAAGTCTGGCTATGGTTTTGATAAAACAGACATTTCTATAAATACCTTCTGAGCTGAACTAAATTTAACCTTAATGCATTTCTAAATGTATGGTGTTTCTAATGCTCATGTTCATCCCATCTGTGTCACATGCTGACTCTTTAGTTAACATGGGATGTATGGCTTAGAACTTTTACTTTTCAAAAATACATTTTCAGGAAAGATATGAAGTGCTGTGGCAGACATGGAGAAAATGCAAAGCATTTCATCCACTGCTTGCAGGTTTCCTCAGCTCTTCCCATAAATAGCAAAAACTTGAGGAAGAACAGAAAGAATATTCCAGTTCTCAGTTTTGAGCAGAAAATGTAAACTTTCTGCTTTAAAATCTACTTATTCAGCTGCTATTAAATATATCATTTAAATATTATGATTTTGATAATTTTTCTTTTGTAATCTATGCACTTATTCCCCCATCTAAGTACAACAGGCATCATACAAAATGATATGCACACACAGAGGAAGAAATAAAATTCAGCCTCCTATTGGGATGCTCCTGACATTAAGATTTCAGTATAAATATTAGAAGAGTGACATTAACCTGCAGCTTACTAGGCCAACATCTCTAAGCAAATGTACTTGATTTTTCAAGGGATTTAAGACCAAATCCTTCATTGTTCACATAATTGTTTTACTGTGCTACCACATATTTTTCAGTAACTACAGCATTTTAGTCAAGGATAGATTGTGCTCTGCATGCAAAGTACACTCATCAAAGGAAATTTAAATGTTGCTATGGAGAAGAGAGTCATAAAACAAAGATAAAACTTACAATTCTAGCTCTCTCTTTAAAAAGAATTCCTATAGATGACAGAAAGGAAAGAATTTAGCTTCTGTAGAAAATGAAAAAGAGGAGCTGTAAAAGCATTGGATTGGAATTAAGAAATAGCAAAATAAAAAATTACATAGACTTAAAAACTTCGTAATAAAATGGCTCCACTCTTTGAAGATTTCATACCTTTTTAAAATACATTAATTCCTTATTAATGCCAATGACTGAAGAATTCCTACAGCAGTCTAGGAGTCTTGTTTTTAAAATGAGAATCAGCACAAAAAAGGATCTAAATGGTCTCAACTTTTAAAGCAGTTATTAAAGTTATATCTGTCTGCATCTGCTCTCTGAAATTCATGTGGAAATTAACAGAAAAAAATCCATACTCATATATTCTGTGTGTCTGTGCCTGTGATTATTTTGCCTGTATAAACTAACTGTTCTCTTTTTAATGAATGCAAAATATTTACAGGAAAGATTATACTTACACTAATCCAATTGATTACTTTAAATGCAAAGTTTGGTTAAAACTTTATTAATAAATATTTTTAAAGAGTTATGCTAATTGTACAGATAAGCCACAGGACAACAAATCAAAGCAGCAGAAACAATTAATGAATCAGACACTTCATGAGCATTCCACACACCATGGTCAAAATTTTGGCCTCATCTTGTGTGTAAAAGGAACGAGTCCTATTTCATTATTAAACCAATAACTAAATACTCCTAAGCATGAAATATTTGTCCATAGTTAATTCTGCTTATATGTGCAAACATATATTCTGTACGAACATTACTAGATTTATAATTCCCTATAGAAATTACTGATAGAACTATTCTCTTATCTACTATGTAGAAGATATATCCTTCACAATTAGAAACTGTACAAACAGTAATGCATGGAATTGGAATAATTTTTTAACATATAGACAACTCCAAAGAAAACTTGTGGTTGTAAGATGCACATCACTGATAATAAGTGATACAATTTAGATTAAAATTTGTATATCTATTGTCTAGTCTTTTTATCTCTTACAAAAAAAGAAAGGGAGGAAGAGAAGGAAGGAAAAAGGAATCAGCCTCAGAAAATGGGTGCAAATACACATACTCATTCATTTGTTCATCTCACATAAAGGCCCTTCCACGTTTGGAAAAAGGACAAGTCCTTTGACAGTCCTCCTAGAAACAAAAAAATCAATCTTTGATCATAAATCCTCTTAGGAGCCAGTCACACATCCACTTTCTCTCACAGTAAAATCAAAGGCAACCCAAGCAAGTCTCACACAATAAATATTAGAGTCAATGAGGATCCTGCAATGAGTTTAGTGGGGTTTTGATCTTGCCTTGTATTAATTCTCACTTGCTCTACATACCAATGTAAGACCAACATCTAAAGATGAAAGAAGATCATCTTTCTGAAGATAGATGAAAGTGTGCTGATCTAATGGATGTGTAAAGCAAGCCAGAATGTCTTCTAAAAAATGAAGTTTACTAATTGCGTTTGTGATTTTCCGCATGTCGCTCCGATTGTATAGAGTGGGATTGTACTTGTAGCAGAGATGTGCTGCTCTGTAGCCTGTTTGCAATCATCCTAAGAAGGGAATGGCTATAGGAGCACGTATAGTTGAATCATGCCAAACCACTGGTTTTCTCCATCTTTTCTCATACAGTAATACCATTTCTTGTGTGTCCAGAGCACTGCAGAGAAGGTGAGGAAGGTGCATCCAGGCTCATTTTCCATTCCATTGCTCTGTCCCTCTCCCCGACTGTCACAAGCAACATGGACCTTTTAGGCCTCTTAGAAACCCAAGAGAATTTCTCCTTGGCCATGTGGAGTTCACAACCTCACAGGAGTGAAGGTTTTTACAGTGACAAAAGGCTTTTATAACTTAGCTTTAGAGTTGGAATTAAGCACAATTCACATCAGACAGTTGTACCTCGTGGATGTTGCATTTAATAAAGAAGAATGTTTTGCTGACATTTACGTGCAAATGGCATCATTTTGAGTTCCCATCATTTTGGACTATGATCACAAAATGTGCCATGAAGAAACAGACAGGAAGTTACATATGTCAAGCAGTTTCCTGTAGAAGCAAACATTTTCTTATTTGCAGGGGACACTATTTACAGGTATGAAGACAAAAGTGACCCATTATAAAGTGACCCGTGTCACACATAGTTCAGGGTTAAAATTTAAAAAATTGCATTCTGTAAAAAAACTGCCCTGATATCAGATGACTGACAGGACTTATTCACAATATTTAATTCAAGATGATTTTTCTTTCCTTTATCTTCATTTAAGCTTCTTATTGTGGCAGTTTTTGTTTTTTTTTTTTTTTTTTTTTACTTTATGATGAAATCAATGAACTTTTAATTGAAAAAACAATTAGCTTTAGCTAATACCAGTGCAAAACAAGGCACCTGCAAAACTACTGAGAAATGTTTGGCACACAACACATGGGGAAAAGTAGAAAAATAATTGATTGATTTCAAATGTCTGAAAATCAGCATACATGACCAGAAAAATCAGGCATAGGGGAAAAAACAATCATCAATAGGGAGGATCTCATCAATGAGACTGTGTATGCAATTAATCTGCTTTTGCTAACTAGAGGATTAAATTGATCTTGTACGAAATGAATCTGTGCTGCAAAAGATTCTAGGAATATCAAAGCAAAGGAAAATGGAGCTGTGTTTGGAGGAGGGGAGGTTATAATTAATGGAACTTACTCTTTCTCTTACTTGCTTCAAGACAAGTCCTTCCAAAAATGTTTTGAAATTAACTTTTTGATTCTAGAAATTTGATGCAAAGACTGGAACCAGTACAAGACTCTAAGTGCTGCAACCAATTATCTTTTAGAATGAAAACATTGGACATTTTTAGAGGGAACAATCTGCTTTAGCTGCCTAACAAATACATTCAGAATAATTATTGTATTTTATTGGGTATTTTTTCTCCCCCATTAATTGCCTCTAAATGAGCAGAAATGTTGTACAGATTATGTATTTGGCTGGCACAAAACACCTTGAAGGCAATGTCAGCAAGCAATGGCCCAGAACTGCTCTGTAAGGAGCAGGAGGCTGCAGGGCAGAACAAGATGGAACCACACGCTCATGAGATCATTTGAGCTGACACACCACAGGGGATGATTTCAAAGGAAGAAGGGCTGCACAAAACTATTAGAATCATTTCATTTGCTGAGAAGAAGGAATCCACAGATATAGTAGTTCAAGGGCACCAGAAACCAGGAGGAAATGCAGCTTATGCACAACAGTTACATGAGAAGCTTCAACCTTTAAAAAGCTTCATTCCCTTTCAAATAATCTTTTCTCTTGTTTCTTAATTTGCCTCTGAAAGGGCAAAATACTGAAGAGTCCATCCCAAGTAACATCTGAAAAAGTTCAGACGAAACATAAGAAAAAAAGAAGGGAAAAAATAGTGCAAAAAACAGTGCATAAAAATACTACATGAAGCCCAGGCAATGAGCTCAGGTAGATGTTAAAAAGTGCTGTTCTGCTTCGTCAGGGAAGAGGGATGCTCCCAGAAACCAGGAACACATCTCCATTAAAATTTTGTCCAGGTTTTGTATAAAAATTTGAGACTCAAATGCCCAATGTGTATTTTGGAAATAAATTAACATTATGCCAAAATACTATGCTCTAACAGCAAGGTGACCACCATGTGGTTTCCAAATTAGGAACATGTGGTTTCAGGTTCACATGCCTAAGCAAAGCAAGTGATTTTATTAGCTAACAGAGATGTACAAGATCAGAAGGCAGGTTTAAGTCTCTAATTGCTGAAAGCATTGTTTTTAAAGCATATGATAAAACAAAGAATTAAAAAAAAAATCTTAGAAAACTCCATTATTTAATGTTGTGAAATCTCTTAGCTGGATAAGATCCTAATAAATAAATAGATTCTTTTTCTATAAATTTTTCTATCATCTTGTGGGGAGGTTGGTATTACAGACATGGTTAATGCTGCCATCATAAATAACAAAATGGCATCATCAATGCTGCATCCTGGTCACTGAAGCTCTGCTTTGAGGACCAGATTCTGCCTTCATACCCTTCTAATAAACAAAAAGCTAATGCATCTCACCATTCTAGTTTCACATTGAGATTTTATAGCTACACTTCATTGAAACAGCCATGGAGTACTTATGGACCCTTCATACTGCAGGATGGTTCTAAACTTTCTCCTGATGGCGCTGATGTTGCTGAAGGCCATTTACCAACTGGATAGATCATCTTTAAGCTAATCTTTCATGGAAATTCCTGCTTGGAAAGATCTGATCTGACAAAATACAGTGGTGTGGACCAAGGCCAAACACCTGGTTGTCAAGAAGCAAGAGCATCAGTGAGAAATATCCTGTTATTCCTTAGAGAGTATATTTCTGAGTACTTTCTCTGCAAATAACCAACTTCTAAGAAAGTCATAATCACATAATGGTTGTGATAAACACAAACTTCAATGTTTGTGCTTATTGTGCATATATGACTGGGTTGTATGTGAAAACTCCTCATTATACAAAAATAAAAAAAGACTTCCATAAAAAAAATAAATAAAGACTTCCATATCTGCAGAACAATAGACAAAAGAGAAGATTATTTCCATTTATTCTCTAATCTCCTTTTTTGCACTGAATTCTGCCACTGCAGCAAAGCTCAAATAGTACCAATAATTTAATAAGTATTTCTTATTATTGCAGGTTTTTACTCCAGCAGTGCAGATAAATTACATTTCATCTTCACTGCCCTGTTCCTTCCAGAAAGTCAAGGAATGATAAATATGAGATCAAAGGATGGGATTTAGTACATTATACTAAATTCATCGCTTTCCTACATTATCATTTACCCTAAAAATATGTTATGTGAAAACTAAAGGCAAAAACATGCCAGAAAAAGATGATATCTGACAAAATACCTACAATTTTCTTATAATTAACTCAATTTCACTCAGAGTAGAGGCAGTAAAACAAAAGACAGGCAGTTATCAGTTGTGAATGTCTTTAAGTAATTTCCACTCAGGATAGACCTGTCCTCCTAAATGCTGGATTCACCATAGCATGTAGGGATGTAGAATCAAATTCTTTCTCTAGTTAGTGTCTCATCACCTTTTGATCTTATTTCTGTGTCACAAAAAAACTAGAAAATTCCTTGTGAAATAAGGTGGAAAAGCAAAGCATCCTCTTAGTCAAAGGCACTGTAAGTCATTGGCAGATCCCAGCTGGAAATGGTCCCAAGCTGCTCTATCTCCAGTGTGCAGGTGTCTGCAAATGGGACCAATACCCTTTTGGCATGAATACTCCTGTTAATCAAATTCAACAGCAGAGCAATTCTTTGTAATTTGTACACAGTAACTGGTGGGAGAACATCCAGCAGGTGAAACCTACTGACATTTGTAATTCTAAGGATTTTTATTCAAACACATGCAATCAGTTTTCATCTCAGGAACTAGTTTCAATTATTTATCCGCAGTTCTGGCTAACCAGGGAGGACTCAGTTGACTGCAAGTTACAAAACATTACACCTGCCTAGAGCAAGGGTCAGTGAAGGAAAGCCTTTGACACAGGTTCCCACAGCACTCTCCTGGAGCTGCTCAGGGCCTGGAAAGGTGCACATTTACTGGGTGAAACACTGGCTGGATGACTGGGCCCAGAGAGTGGTGGGGAATGGAGTCACATCCAGCTGCCAGCTGGGCACCAGTGCTGCTCCCCTGGGTCAGTGCTAGGGCCACTCTTGTTTAATGTCTTCAACGCCCTTGGGACAGAGTGACTGGAAAGCTGCTCAGTGGAAAAGGACATTGGGTTGTAAGTCAAAAGGAGGTGAAGCTGAGCCCAGGTGGCCAAGAAGGCCAGTGGCATCCTGGCTGTATCAGCAGTAGTGTGGCCAGCAGGACCAGGGCAGTGATTGTCCCCCTGTACTGGGCACTGCTGAGGCCACAGCTCAAATCCTGGGTTCAGTTTTGGGCCCCTCACTACACAAAGACATTGAGGGGCTGGAGTGTGTCCAGAGAAGGGCGAGGGAGCTGGGGAAGGGCTGGAGCACAAACCTCCTCGGGACTGGCTGGGGGTGTTTAGCTGGAGAAAAGGAGGCTCAGGGGAACCCTTGGCTCTACAGCACCTGAAAGGAGATTGTAGCCAGGTGGGCTCAGTCTCTTCTCCCAGGTGTAACAAGTGACAGGACAAGAGGAAGCAGCCTCAAGTTTCACCAGGGGAGGTTTAGAGTGGATATTAGGAAACATTTCTTCCTAATGGAATTCCATGAAATCAAGTTTAACCAAACACAAGCAAGAATTCAATGATTCGTGAGACCTAAAGATTTGTGTGGGAAATCTGTAGAAGTGGGCACTACTGTTTAAAAGACCAGTAATGAATTATTGCATTGACCTACCCTGTCTTAGTATGTCCTCTCATTCTCTGCCCTTTTTAAGCAACTGGTCATTCTTACCTATTACTTTAAATATAAATTATATGAGGAAGGAATCATTATTTAATTCTGTAATCATCCATCATCTACTGTGGCAAGACTTTGGTGATTTATTAAAATTGGCAGGTCATGATAATAATATCAGCAGTGGTCAGTGGCAAAATTGGAGTTGAAGTCAGTGATTTGAAGAAGGAGAAAATCCACATTAAAACTATCAGTACAGCCCAAAACCAAGAGTGACCTTAGAAAAACAGTAAAAGACTGTGGACAGTCACAAGATTCTGCAGGAAAGGAAGTGGAAAGAGAAGATAATTACATTGTACAATAAAAAGCTGATATGGGTATTGGGAAACAGTTATTTTTTGAAAAAAAAAGATCATGATCAAGGAGGACAATTTCTTCAACTGTAATTTAGTTTAAACATTAGAGCATGTAGTAAATGAAAATGTGGAAGAAGGTTAGACAGGGGTCAAAGCACTTAAACATGGTAAAACTTACTTGTTTTCATTGGAAGTATTATTTAAAATAAAAAACTAAATAGTAAAATAATCCATCAAATAGTAAAATAAATCTATCAAATACTGAGAATATTTCAAAAAAGAGATGAGACTTTGTTTAAAGCAATATTTCTGTAGGAACTAATCTGATTCAAAATTAGATATTTAATCTCTCTTTCATCCAGTGATAAAAGATGAACAGAGACCAAGGTCAAACTGAAGTTACCGCATCATATAAATAATGAAATATTAGAAATGAGAATCTTTTGGCAATTTATAGCTAAAAGCCAAGATGTAACACTCCTATGATTTCCCTTCAATTGTTTAACCTAATGCTTGTCTTATTTGCACCACACTGGGAGCAGAGCTGCTTAAGACCCAGCTTTGCTGTGGCATTACAGCTGCTTCCTGATGTCGCAGGAAGATAAAAATAAATTCTATATAAAAGCCTCCAAGTGCAAAGAACTGTAAAATGCATTTAAAGACATCAACTGCATATCTCAAAGTTTGAAGAGAACAAATTGCATTCTGCATTTCTCATGTAAATGTACCGTATGAAAAATAATTATAATAGTAATCCGATTCAATGGAAATAAAGTAGTGTAATATTTATAGTCTGTGCCAGAGTTATAATGACTGTGGGGCGAGAAGTGAAGTGTCTCAGCATGTTCCACATGTTTTTAACACTGTTTCTAAAGGCTCTGGAGGCTATTAAATTTAATGAACCCATCTGCTATGAAATAGAGGTCCAAACATAATCAGTTTTCTCAGTGCCATGTAATACAGATGGCATTCCATGTTCCACATCCCCAGCAGGAAATTTTATGTTCCTCTTTAAGTGCAGGACTTTTAGTTTTGGTTTTGATGTTTTAAACATCTTTTTGATGTATCACTTATAGCATTTTACAGTGTAAATACCATGTAGAGTAATACACATGAAAATTGTTAATTCATTAAACTAAGTATTGCTATTTCCTTACAACAGTTTTTCTGTGACTTTGACAACTAGCAATTAGCTCTCTGTAGTAATATTCTTTGCTTAATGCAATCATTGGAAATTGCCCTAATACTGTAAAGTTTCAGCATTAGCAGTGGAGGAAAACAAACATGTAATTTATCAAAAGAAGGAGTTTCCTTCAAAAAGCTGAAAGATACACATTCTTGTGTCCATAATGTGTGCATAGGCGCTCCCTCTGATGAAGCCTTATTTGCCTGCACTCTGTTTCCATGGAATAATCATTTTTATTTTAAGCATCCATATCCCCACTAGGTTCTTATGGTCTTTATTTTCCTATGCATGCCCCAGTTTTGATTTCAGGGGTCTCAATTTGTGTATTTTGTTGGGACATAGTACACCCAGACTCTTGTGTTGGTGTGTGAATGCGGGACCTAAGCACAAATATAAACGGCAGAAAACATTCCCTGCACTGATGAGCACCCTGCTGCTGAGCAGGAGTAAATCAGATGTTCATTTTCTAACATAAAAGAACAACATCCATTGTTGTTTTGAGCTGCATCTGAAAGACAATTGGAGTGCATGAATTCTGTTTAGTTTGGAGGTTCATTAATTGACTATCTCCAGAACTCATTATGTTTTTTTGACAGTTGACACAGAACTTACTGAATTTGAAACAATTCATGTGTTTCATGATAATTCATTTATTCTAGATCCAGCAGTAAAACAAACAGATTATAGCTGAGAGAAAATGAGAGTACTTAATTATAGCAGCTGAAAATTTTGGGCTGCAGAACTCATAAAAACCTTGGCTTAAATGCTTTCTTTTTTATGAGACTGCCAATGAAGATTTCCACAGCCAGTGCACCAATCATCAGCAAAAAGGGATATTGCACCTCCCTATAAATGGGTGCACAACCTGTTTTTGCAGGTTTTAAAGTGAGTGCACAAGCAGCTGCATGGATCAGCAGTGTCAATGGCTCAAGCACTGTCCCAGACCCCCAAGGTGCCAGTGCAGACACATCAGACTGTCACTGCTGCAGCTCTGAACTGCAGCTGTGGTCCCATGGAAACCTCCAGGTGAAATGGTCAGAACTGCTGTACCTTTCCAGGAAAATTAATCCAAACTGAAGTGCTGAATTAAAAGCTTTTCCTGGGCTACTTTCTGCTTTTCTCCCATATCAGAACCTTCAAAAGACCACTGGGATCTGATCAAAAAATCACTGAAATCCACTGAGACTAAGCAGAGCTTGAAGAACCTTATTTTACAAACAATCCTACCTGGTGGAAGGCCTGATATCCATGCATGGGATTTTTCTTCCCTAAACCAATTCGCTCAAATGTCAAAGTGAGGAAAGGAAATTCCCATGAGAACCTCAGAAGCACTTGGAGGTGATGACATTCTCTGATAAAGACTTGTAAATTCTTAGAGATTAAGAGATGCTGGCCACAAAGGGAAGGTTAGAGCATGTAACCAAATCCAAAGTGGGATTGGAAAAAAAGAAACACAGATTTCTAGTTCTTAGCGTATTAAAAAAAAAAGAAAAATTATTGTGAGCAAGTTTTCTTAGCCGCTGCCTAATGACACTTGCTGACATTCAGTTCTGCAGTGATTACCAATATTTACTTACTTTAGATCTGCCTGAACATTCTGAACACACTGATGCATTTTAATGCCTACCAGTACTGCAATCTAGAAGTTACTTTTTTGAAATTGAGGCCTGGGGAACATTTACTGTTATAGAAACGCTAAATACACTCACTTACTATAACAGCACAATTAACTTGTGCCACCAAAAGTATTTGAAGATATCCCTGGGAATAGAAGCAGAGTGAAAATGGGGTACTATTTTATTTTTGTTACTTCATGAAAGCTCATCTGTGCATTGAGCACAAAGAAAACTGTGAGAATGGAAGAAGCACTAAACAGCATTTTAATACTTCACCAGAAAGTCCTGGATAGAAAAATATGCCTAGAGTAACAGCTTTCAGTCTGGAAGACCTTCTTGTATAACTCTGTCCATATATATATATATATATATATATATATATATATATATACACATATACACACACACACATATAAATATACATATAACTGAGGCAAACCATGACATCACACTGCAACATCCATATATATGTACTTATATATATATATACATAGATACATACTTATATATAGATAGTGCCTCTCTGGAACTGGTTCATAATTCTCCTCTGTCAGAACTGAATCCTAGAATTTAAATTTTCATGCACAAAACATCTGGATTCTGATGCGACAGTTGGGAGGCACGAGCTTCCCATAATTACTGCTGCACTTCTGCAAAGAACTTGGATCAGAGTAAAAAGTATGCCTGCATAGTACTTGATTTTTTTTAAGGATGAAGATTAATATTATTTTTTATCATATATGCAATAACATAATTGTAACACCCATCATAAGCATTTTAGAAATGGCTATTAAAGGCTTTACTTCAGTGGAGCTGTCTCCATTTACTGCCCCATAAAGAGAAATAAGGTTCTTGCTTGCCTTCCTAGGACAGCATCAGTATCCTGATCAGCAAATACTGTCAAATATTACCTCTTTCATAAAAATAAAGAAATGGGGGAAATATATTTATATTTACAAATACACATATATACAATAGCAACTGTACAATTGAACTAAAAGCCATAATAGAATGAGGGATAATGCAAATGAAGAATCAGCACATGGTACTCTGACACAGAAGGAAATTACAAAGAGCAAAAGCACTCAGCATTCACATTATGATGAACCATGACCTGTAATGACTCAGAACATTGCTACTTTAAATGAACTCTTAAATTCTGGAGCATCAGACATTCATCCCAAAATATTCAGGGAAACAATAATTTTCTCTTTTTAAGCAAAGAACTTCTCTGATTGGAAACTGAGACAGCAAGGCAATGTTTGCCTGAATCTGCTCCCAGCTGGAGACCAACAGCCTGAAGATGAACTCAATGCTCCATTAGATCCAGAGGATATATTCAAGTACACTTATGAGGAACAAATTCCACCAGGAGGAGTTAACAAAGGTCCAAGTAGGTCCTTTGTTTATGACCTCCATGTATTGCTGCACTTGAATGTTTTGATGCTCAGCCCATATTCCTTTTCCTTCCAAAATATTCACTTTTATTGACTCTCTATAGATGCATGCTTAAAAGTCATTGACTACTTTAAAACTGTTGCCTCCCTGAAATACTCTGATAGCTTTAGAATTCCTTTCTGCTTACATTTTAAAGCTATCACTCAAAAATCTCCTTTTTTTAAGCATTCATTAGGTTATTTTACTTTGTGAACCACTACACGCTTGTGGCCCTTAGCAATGCTGAAGGACTGATATCAGATCCAGCTGTGACCCATTTTTGAGCAGAAAAGTTGTGTTGAGACTCTTCTGTAGGAGTGATGTCCAGACCTCACTGTCTAGGGCACAGGTATCCCCTCTGCAACCTTTGGAACAACTTGTACAGCTTCTCTGGGCTCTACAGCTGAACAGGAGCAGGCAGCAAGACAATTTCTTCTCTTACCAAACTCCACAATTAGGACTCTCCACCTGACCCCTCACTCTTGACAGCCCAAAGAGCCTTTCTTACAGAATTGCATAGATCCAACAAAGCTCACCCACTTGTGCTGTGTCAAACTGCTGAGTAGAGAAGTACAAAGGGAAAAGAGAACAATTCTAAGGAAAGGTGTGGAATTTGGAATCAGAGGACTCTGAATCAGAAGACAAGAGGCTGGCTGGTCCCTATCACATAATTCAATTCCTACATTTTAGCCTGAAGGCATTGGCAGCACTTCACCTACTGGGTATTACAGGACTAGCATGCCCAACTATTCTGAAGCTGACTTTAGAATTAGCCCAAGATAATTCTCTGAAGGCTGTTTCCCAGGTGAGTACCACCACCAAGTACCACCAACCAAGTACAATCAGTTCAGCTCCCCACAGACCTAAATTCAATTTTTTTTCAGAAATCTGTTGTTTCTCCAAGAGCCAGTGACACCTGTTAAAATTGTATCACTTCTATGTCAAAAGTCCTGGTTTTGAAAGAAATGAGGCTTTACACAGTGATTATCATATTTCCAACAAGAAATCCTGGGTTTAAAGGAAATAAACACAACTAATTTTCTGATGAAGGGTAACTAAAAATGATCATAGAAGTTCTCTAGTTACCTCTTCAGAAAGACAGGAAGCACTGGGGAGAGAAAAAAGTCCAGGGACAGAAAAAAGGGAAGCATGGAGTCACCAGAGAGGCCTTGTCTCAGTTGCTTTACATCCAGCAGCAATCCTGACAGTGCCAAAGGACACAGCCCTGACCCACATAAAGGTTGTTCCATGTCATGCTTTCTGCATATCACACCTTGCCAGAGATTTCCACTGCTATAAAGGTTGTATTTTTTCTAATAGTATGTGAAGCTCCTCAAAGCCATGTTGAAGAGACAGCTGTATGAACATTTTGCAGACATCCCCTTACAGGAAAGGTGAACAGACACAGGAATTAGATGCTTTGTTTTAGTAGCAAAACTCTTCTGGGAATATTCCTAAATGGTATCAAACACTTAAATGAACTAACTTCTGGCTTTCACAGATGCCTTTGTCCTGCACAAATACTGGATGAGAACAGTCTGGGGTGACAGGGGAAGTATTTTCTATCCTAAGATTATTACTGTCCAGCTCCTTTCTGTCTGGATCCTCGAATGTTACAGCCTAATGTTGCTTGCTCAGAAACAGCACAGCTGGCCAGTTAGCTCTGCTGTTTGGAGGAAGGATATTCCATGCTGTTAGGGCACAGGGACACTGAGTGCAACCATGGAAATGTAGCCCTGGGAATCCAACCCTGGCTGTTCAGACACTGCTGGGTGAGAAGAACATTTAAGCTGCCTGGAAATACATTAATATTTTCAACTGAGAAAGGTCCAAGCAGCAGCTACACAAACTGTCTGTGAAAATCAACAAGTTATGGGATGGAGAAGATTATTTTAACAGCACTTCCAGTGTCAAAGCACTAGAGATGGCCAGGGAATCTGTCTCTGAAAATAGCACTCAGCATTCAGCTGAGGCAGAAGCAATCCTGGTTTGGTAAAAGGTTCTCTTCATTTCTATTTTCAAGTTTTGTATTGCATATTTTGTATAATATACACTAATTTATCCTGTTGCTTTGCCTGTTTGGTTTGGGTTTTTGTTTAGTTTTTTTTGTGGTTTTAGGTTTCTTGGTTTTTAGGGGTTTTTTGGGGAGAAGAATGATGGAGGAGGGAGGAAAAGGGTAGTTTGCAAGGAAGCAGATAATGGCATTTACTTTTTCAATCTTTTCTTATAGAATCCAACCCATTAGGGGCCTGAATGGAGCTTTCGTGCACTTAAAATATATTTGTGCATGTATGTACATGAGTGCAGGCGTGTATATGTGTGTATATATATACACATATATATTTATATGTGTGTATGTGTGAGTGTGCTCACAGTGACATTGACTAGTTTAGTCAAGAGAGTAAGAAAACAAGAGGAGATAAAGAGAAGAACCTGGAAGTGTTTTGACTGCATCAAAAGACACTTTGTTTGGAGTTAAGCAGTTCTATTATTCAAGACTGTAACAGCTCCATTGTCTTTGATTTTGTGGTTTTCGCAAGATTCCCTCTCCACACTCCCCCTAGTGTTCTTAAATCCACTGGCTTTTACTCAGCTCTGCTGTATTCACTTAGCATTTCACACAACATTAAATTGTTAATTTCCCTTAGCTTTTCCATAACCTACAGGAGAATCCCTGAAAGGCAGACTAATTTTTATGAGTATTTTTCTCCCTGCAAAGATCGAGGAAATACAGATTAACAGGCAAAAGCAAGAGTAAAGTGTCAAATTAATTCTGAGACAGCAATTTGCACTTTGTTGGTGGGTAGAGGGGATGACTTGGTATGGAGAAAGGAGGAAGATTTTGTTTACAATACTTTTAATGAATGATTCATAGGCAAAAAAAAGAGAGTTGCACCAGGACACCACTTACCTGAGTTTCTCCCTGCTACCCTCTCTAGCAAACACACAACCTTCCTTTGACATTCACACACTGATCACTTCAAGTGTTTAAAAAAATAAAGTCAATGAGAACAAGATTCTCCTGGTCATCTCCCCAGCTCGTGGGATGCCCTGAGGGCACAGTAATAAAACATATTTTCTGTTCATCTCATCTTATGGTTCAGTAAAAAAAAGAGAGCAAAGGGAAGACTGGATTAATGCATTTTTTTAAAAAGGAAACAGAGATAAGCTAATTCCCCTCTAAAGGAATTAACTTTTTGTTTCTCCTTTATAACTGCAGTTTAAGTATTTGTTTTACATTACCCATGGCCACAAATGAAGACTAGAAAAGGCCTAAACAATTGTGAAAATGAAATAAAAGCTCTCTTCCCAGGGTGGTTTTTATATAGATGTAAGACTGAACCATCTAGAAGCAGCACAGACTCAAAAACCCACCAAATATCAGAGTGAAGCTGGTGAGATTCTCCCACCTTACCCACCAAGTAAAAAATTAATATAGGAAGAAAAAAACATCTGTGTCATGAGTAATTTGTGATCTTCTATCCATTATATTGAATATTTGTCATCTCCTGTACTAAATGACAGACATTTGTACAGACTTTCATTCTATGGATAATACACTAACCAAAATATTTTAATTGGAACAAAGGAAATATACTAAGAAAAAGAAAATAGATAAAACTTATTTCAGACCAATCCACAAAAATTAACAACAATTACCTGCAAATCTGATGAATTACCACACATGCTACAGAAGTACCACAAGAGCTCAGTCACTGCGTAATGTAAGTTGTGTCTTAACTCTAATATTTCATAGGGGTGTCAAGTTAAAATTGGATAATTATTGCAATTATTTTAACATATTACCCATTCAATATACTTCAAAAGGCAGAATCTTCTCAATATTCTTCCCCAAGATATCACAGTTGGATGTTGACTTGCCTTTCTACACTAAAACTATTGATTCTCATCAGGCTGTGTCTTTATACCCACATACTCATTGACATGTTCTAAAACATATAGAAAAAATGTTTACTCAACATAATCAATATCTGTTCAATGCCCATTTTTGATTAATAAAAGAAATTTAGGTTTGGAAACCATAAACTTCAAAATTATTCTGTAATTTATACTTTTTTCAGTATTTTCTGTGTAATTACAATGTATAAATATCTGCTAAAGCTCAGTAATATTGAATTATTTGTTTGTAGCAAATAATATCAAGTCCCAATTCTTACACTGCACATACCAATAATATCAAATATCAAGTCCCAATTCTTACACTGCACATTGCAGCAACAGAACGCAGATTCATAATGATTGTTTCTAGCACGATATTTTTGGTTTATCATGCAGACTTACAGTGCTGTCAATGTATGCTTCAGTCCACACGACATCGTGCTCCTGGTCAATGACCTTTGGGCGGCTGAGGACATGGAGATATTCCATAACGTTCTCCTGCACGTCAGCCAGGGTAGAGATCTGAGTAAAAAACCCTGTCAAAACACACAATTCCAGGTGACAAACCAGAGAGAACAAATAAAAGAGGTTTTCAAGAAGAAGCATGATGTGGTTTATGTCTGTCATGGTTTTTTGCCTCTTTCCAAAGAGAAGATACAAAAGAGGAATGTTTCATCAGAAGCAGCCTCAAACAGTAATAATTGGTGAAAACAGATGCCTGTGAAACCTTTGGCCAGCCCTCAAGGCCAGGGTTTCCAACACTGCTATGAACCACTGCACTGTCTGTACTAAACTTTTATTTCAAGACCACATTTTTTGTTTAATAGTTTGGGCATTTTCTTTTATTGCTGTCTGCTTTAAAATTTAGAAGCAGTATTATCTTTGCCCAACCATATCTCACCCACTTCTTCCTGTTTCAAGACATATTTTGGAGCAGAACTACAGAAAGAGAATGGTCATTGCATGTGCTCTGAAGCATTCATGCCTACACAGTGCGACTGAAATTAAAAAAGCAATATGTAATTTACAAATATGGCAGGTCACAGAAAATGTAGGCTACAACTAAAATGGTGTGCTTAGGTGATCCCAGCCTTGTGAATGCTTTAAAACATCTCTTCCAACCTGACAGCACTGAGAACAGCAGAGGCCTCAGCTATCTGAGCTGTCACCACTCCCTTTTCAGTGAGTAGATGTCAAGTATCCTTACACATCACAACCTTGGCATCTGGAGCCCACATCATGCAATAGTGATGAAGGACTGACAAATTGCAAGGCTAAAATTTCATCAGGCCTTATTTAAATGCATCGCTGGCCTTCATTTACTTTCTGTTAATGAGAAAAGACCAACATGAGAGAGGCCTCACTACAATTTTAATCATTTGACAAGATCACAGCTTCTGTGGAGCTGCAATATTAAGCTTTATTAAGCTCAGCAGAAAACATGGCAGCTGCAAAGAACTTCTGAGCTGTGTTTTTCTAGATGGGGCAATTTTGGCAAGACAATTAAGATGGTCTGTCTGAATCTAGAACTTTCTGAATCAATACACCAGCCCATAATTCAAATGCTACAAAATGGATGTTTCTGAATTAATTTTATCGGTCTGTGAATTAAGGCACAGTGAAAAAACAGACTTTTTAATAGAGATCTATAAAATAAAACATGTCGTGGCAGCATCCTAATAGATATCTTCAACTTGATAATAAAAAGGAGAAGGGATGCATTATTTGTGGTTTTTTAAACTAATTTGATTATAGTATGATCTCAAATATTCCTAGTATGGCATTCTTACTCATATATACTATTCATACTGTTAAAATATTCAATATTCTGTTTAAGGAATTTTATTTATTTGGTCCTTTTAACTTGGTGGAAATGTCAATACATAGTCAAGATAAAGAGTTGCTCTGAGCTCCTTGTGCACAGCTGCTGAGGCCATGTCAGCAAGAGCAGCAAGCCCATGCTCCAGTTTTTGCATTCCAACACCTGCTCCTCAGTTCCCTGGTGTGTGAATTATGCCACCTCAGAGCCCCCTCACAGTCAGCACTACCTTTTTTAACTCCTCAGCAGGAAAAAACTCGTGAAGGAAATGGGTAAGATTTGGTAATGACAAGCATGAGAGATGTATAATAATGTGGTCAAAGACAGACACTTAAGCTCTGCATGTGGGCTGCCTTTCCCCATTACACAGTCCCTGCATGTTTGGCTTGTTTTTCCCTAAAATGTCCACCATTAGACTGATAACTTTTCAAAATGCCTCCAGCTGATTTTTACATGGAGTGCAGTTTGTTTCCCGGGCACTGTGCACAAGAGATGCAATGCTCTTACAACTAATACAATAGCAGAATTTTAAAATCCTCTGGGTGAGGACTAAGGAGTGAATTCATTGTTTCATGCAGCTGTAAAGGTCCCATGGATGTTCCCCCTTTCCCCCCAGGAGCCCTGGAGCAGGTGAACAAGCTCAGTGACTGGCTGCCTGCCACCCCAGAGCCCCCGTGCACGAGGGGCTGGGGCCATGCTGATAATGGGAATGGATGTCAGGGGGGCTTCCTGCACAGAGCTCTCCTCTGCTGACACAATGCTCTATAAACTGCTCCAGCTGGGGCACAACCTGCCTCGGGGCTCATCTGTCCTCTGCCTGAGCTGGAGCCACCATCAGACACGCGAAGCATTTTTCTCTCTGTTGCTCTCTCAGCCTCTGCTCCTTGGCACAGATGAATCCAACCCTTTGTCCACTTTATAATATGCCAAGGACAGTGATGACCCGGGACAAAATGTTTAAAAAACCAAATAAGTAAAACAGAGGCTGTCAAATTGCTACTGCAATAGTGAATTTAACTGGAAAAAAAAAAATGAATCCCAGCTGTTTGGTAAGCAAGTAATGCATTAAGTCTCAGCTTTATCTCTACAGCTTTCTGCTGGAAGTGATGCTGAGGGAAAGGCAGTGCCTGCCATTTCTAAGTTCTAGATGTTACTGCTAACATCTGGCACATGCACACTCAGCACTAGGAAATTTCCACCTTTGTTCACTTCAGAGCCTTAGTAAATCCTGTTTTCCTTAATATGCACTTGCTTATGATACAGAAGAGTAAATCACTGCAAATTCCACAAACCGCTCTGGAGGGATTTTGGGGATCTTGAATGTTTTAATGTATTTAAAATGGTTTGGTGTTTTGCTTCATTAAGCAAGCTCCCTCTAGATACGCCCTACTTAAACAGAAAAACGTAACAGAAAAACATGCTTGGGGTTTTTCAAGGTTTCACAATCAGAATGTAGAAGCTGAAGAAATTTTGCAAGGTGGTGTGAATTTCCCCTGTGACCCATTTTGAGGGAAAGGGCTGCTGAGCACAGTCCAGTCAGCTGGAAACCCTGCAAACAGCCTTCATCTATGCTGTGCTTCCAAGGGGAAAATCACTGCAAGGAAAATTGATTTTAGGGTCATTCACCCTCAGTGACAACAACAAATTTTGGCCCACCCACACAAGGAGTAAACTGCAGTCCTGCTATTCAGCCACTCTTAAGACCAGCTTTAATACAGTCCTCATCTGTTGTGCTGTAATCCCTCATTTCACTGAAATAAAACGGACAAGCTGTAAGTGAAAACTGCAAGGAAAAATCTAAACCTGAACTGTCTGACCATGACATGCTGTTTCCAATTGTGATTTTCAAAGCCAGAAAAAAAAAATATTTAATTAATGATTAGAGGTAGAAGATTTTTTACATTATAAGCTATCAGAGAGCAGGTATTGTAACTATTAAACTGAGAGGGAAATAAATTTATAGGCGTAACAGTCATTAAGCTGTTTAGTTGATTCATATGAGTAAGACTCTGACTCAAAGCAACATGGCTCTGAAAAGAACAAAGTGGTCCTAAAGAATGACAAAGGTGACCACTTTTCCCCTGTGGGAATAAGGAAGACGTGGGCCAGATGATCTCCTAAGGCTGCCTCCATTGCCTGGTCCTAATTTCTGAGTTGCTGTACTTAGATCTTTATGAATTTGCAGAGCTGGGATAAAAAGTTAAAAGATTTTGTTGATTAAATTGTCTTCAAAAAAGATGCTTCAAAGGATTCTTATACTATTATTTAAACTAAATTATGGTGTAATATTAGCTGATTAAGACAAGACTTCAAACTGAGTAATTTCCATCAGCTGGACACAACAGTAGTTAAAGAAATAATGACTAAATGGATAGCACCTGATGCAATTCATCATAATGTAATGTGGCACAATGGAAAAAAAGAACTTTTTCCCCAGGAGGAAAGAAAAAGGAAAACCTGAAGATTAATTGGGGTTTGGGGCTGTTTTTTTCCTGAATCATTCCTACTTATGCTAGTCAATCCTTTTACTGCGGCATCTCAGCATTTTGAATTTTTTAATGCTCTTTTCCTTAAAGGATACAAACCAGTTTTTTTCAATTACATCGTCAGTTTCTCAAGGGATATGATGTCTGGTGTTTTACATACCATGCCTAACTCAGCAGGATTGTACCCAAGGTTCTTAGAAACCAAACTCACTCTGAGTAATAACAGAGAGAAGACAACAAATGCTTTGAAATTAGTTTGTTCTCTGAACAAAAATTTAAGACCACATAGTTCAAAAGCTTCATACCTATTTTAAGGAAGAAAATTTCAGATTGGGGGGTTTTGCTCTTTAAATTGTATGTTACAAGACAATTAAGTGTTTTCATTTTCTGGGTAAAAGAAAACAAGCCATCCTCTGTGATTAGTTGCCAGGGACACCATATCTGTAGAAGGGTCAGATGTACAGGAGGGTTCAGCTCAGGGGTTCTGAAAACAAGGATTTCACAGAACCAACCTTTGTTGGCACAGGCCATCCACTTCAGGTTATCAGCAAATGCAGCTTCTCTTCCAATCAGATAGGTAAAAATACGGACCTGAAAGTAAAATGCAAAAGATAAATCAATTAATACTGCATTTAAAACATATCCAGTGGAACTTCAGATACAGATGTGCAATTCACAGGACAAACCCTTCCTAAGAAAGCATTACTGGTTAAGCATTACAGTAGCTTAAAAAATATTTCTGCCAGTAATTTCTTCCTGACAAAATGTGGGTTTTGTTCTATGTAATAGAATGGTTGATCTTTTTGAATGTGTTTAATATCTGACCTTTAACTACAGTTATGCTTAATGTGTAATTAAGAATGAACTAAAACCATTGGAGTAAAAAATGGAATGTTTCAGACAAATCTGTTTTGCACTTATAAATTCAGAAAATTTTTATTATGTCGGGAAAGAGGCATTTAAGTAGCAAATACTTCTGTAGATAAAGAATCTGCAACACCAGGCAAGATAATTCCCCTCAGTTTTCAAGGTTCATATGACACAATATCATTGTCAACACAGAAACACATACTCGGTGGTAGCACTTTAACATCATTTCATTCATTTTGAAATTTAAAAAAAACTTATAATTTTCCCTGTTAGCAAATAATTCCTCATTCACAAATTATAATATTTGTAGTATAAAGTTGGTTTGTCCTAAGTTCCCATAGGTTTTTTTTCCCCACAGAAGTAGTTATAAAATACTCTGAAAGTTTCCCTCTTTACTATCAGCTGGGACACCCCATTTTCTCACTGGCCTTTTATCCACTTTCTTAATGGCCACATCCTGTTTCTAGGCATACACAGTGCTTTGTGTTGTCATCATGCCTAGAGACCAGATTCCAATCACAAAACTCCCCCCAGTCTCTCAACATAAAATATGCACAGAACTGAATTGTGATTTATATGGTTTAAAAAGTCTACACACTGATGGTGTAGTGTTGCAAGTTTGAGCCCAACAGTCTGCATAATCCAACTCTAAGACTCTAAAGAACACAACATTAAACAAAAGAATGGTGCTTTTATGCTTTGTTGATTACTATGAAAGCATTAATAAAGAAATTCTTTGTTCTGCAAAGACACATGAAAGTGCACTGTGAGATTTATAGTCTCAAAATACAGCATAAATCACTGTCATGTTTTATCTTCCTGCAAATGATGCTTGAAAATAGCCTATGATGAGACCGAATACTCTGAGAGATTTATACTTAATGATCTGCTTTAATCTATAGAGAATCAAACTAGACTGTGTTGCTAATAAAAGGAGACCAGCCTTATCTAAACAGATGAGCAGTAAGCATGATAACAGGCACAGGCAGCAAAATAACCTACAAAAAATAAAATTTCAACAAACTGGTAACACAGATCACCATGAGGAATGGGCTGTCTCTAGGGTACTGTTGCAAAGAGCTCAATGATTTTTTGCTGACTATATTTTCTATATCTAGTTTACTTAGTTTTGCTAGAAAATATTTTAAGCATGATAAAAATCTGCTAATTGTAATTACTTGAAAAAATAAAGGAATCTATGAAACAGAGAGCTAGAAAGTGAGTAATCCAGATTTATGAAGTGCTGTTTCCTTCCCTGTCCCAAGGTATTGTGTACTTTCCTCTACACACTTTCCATGGTACATGTTATACAAGTGATGTTTACCATGGACAGCATGAAGAAAAAAGCCTTTTATACAGTGAAATACAAGTCACACTATAATTTTAAAATACCTTTTCTATGTTGTTCATGAATTAATAGAATGATTATGATTCATGGTAGTATTGTAACAAAATAGTCATGACAGGATCACAGGAAGTTATTTCAGTTAAAATTAAAGCCACTGATAATTGAAAGTTTTCCTCTACATTGACCTTAAAGACACATTAATAGGTATTGCAAATACTGTTTAACACTTCATTCAGAATAGAGAGAAAAATCCTCAAGATCAGTTCTGAGGGAAAACAATTCTAATTGTTCCTCTACTTCTAAAAGTTTCATTTGCTCAGGTCATCGAACCCACCTCCATAAACTTAATTCACTGTGAGCTTGCAGTGAAAAGCATTAACTATACACTGCACAAGTATCCCAGAATCACAGAATTATCTAGCTTGGAAAAGACCTTTGAGATCATTGAGTCCAACCTATGACCCAACACCACCTTGTGAATCAGACCATGGTAACAAATTATTAGAACTGGAAACTTGCATAAATAATTCTGCATTCTAAATCCCATTTTTCAAAACAAGCTGGGTTCTACACACCCTTTATACTGGTTTTTGTCATCTGGATAGGTACTCTACACGATAATTCTGGATGTATAACACCAATAAACAGGAAAAAAGTTACTGTGGCTACAGATTATTTTTTTTACTGCAGATACATAAAAATATAACAAAGTCAGTGTTACAGAAATACTACATTTATTTGGCAAGATAAGTTCAAACTACTTGAACTGTCATCCATGGATGAGACCTGTGCAGTGATGGGCTATCTATGGTGCAAAACAGGACACACAGCATTCTAATAACCACTGAAATTATCATTGTTCATTGATTAGACATTAAGGACCAGATTTAATATCCATCCATATTTTCAGATCCCAGGTAAGATATATGTTGGTAGGTAAAGCTGTTAATAGTGACCACTGAATTTTCTTCTTGTACATGTGAGATAACTGAATGGAAAGTGTCAAATCAGTCTTGCTCTGCAAAATGATTGCAGGAAATGCTTATTTTACTCAAACAACCCACATATAGCACTAATATTGTGTAGTCTGATGATAAATATGTATAGCAATTATAGTAAATACATATAGTAAATATAAATATGTATACTGAGGCATATGATTAAAATCTCTGTAATTAATAAGAGATTAGGAAGTATAGATGAGTCTGTCTCATTCTGTTGTTTTTATTGGACCTTGGAGAAAATCAGCTTTAATAGATAATGCACTATGCAGACACACACTGATACAGCTGTGTATGTTGGTATCTCATGGTACAGCAGAATGTTAGGACGCTAAAACTTCCTTTGAATCCATATGGAGAGCATGTTCAGTCAAAGGAGACTGAGTAAATTCAAAGTTGTTATGGGCACATCCCAGAAGATCCAGTAACAACATTTACATAGTCTACATATGCTCTGGCTAACTGAGAATAACACAAATGAGAAAAACACCTTTGAATATCAAGTGCTGTGACTGAATCAGGAGACCACTTCCATCAGAGAGGGAATCAGCCTCGGAGGGTGTAGGTGCCTCTCTGGCAGAAAACATTATGGAAAGAGTGCCCTTCAGTCCTGGATAACTTTGGAAGCTTTACAAGATACTTGAAAGAGATACTCGAATCCAAATATTTGCTGTGCCTGACCTGCAAAGTATTATATCAACTATATTAAGGCTTATCATGAGCTATGAGGCTTGGGGAAAGAAAATATTCTCAGGCAGATGCACTAGTCTTGAATTTCTATATCCTATCTACAAAACTGAAAATTGTAGATGTCAGATTCACTGAACACAAACCAAAGCTTACTCCAAGAGCAAAAACTTTAACCTTTAACCTTTTCAATTACACTTGCTGTCTCTGCACAGTAGGTGCTGCAGACTGCTGTTTTTAAGCCAATGTTCACAGAATATGGAGTGAGAGCTGAAAGAAACTGAAAGGACAATGGAACTAGAAACTTTATTAGAGCTTGTGACTTTCTCACTTCATATTTTTCTGAAGCAAGTGTTGAATGGCAAAGAATACCATTTGAGATTGATATATTTTAATTATATTTAGAACAGCAGCTGTGGAAACCTCCCACATGTTACCTTCTTATTAAGTCTTATTCCTGACCTGGAAGGATCACTGACTGGAAACAGACTCCATTCAGTTCCTCTTCTCACTGAAAGATTGCTGCAAAAGCTCAAATGGTTCCAAACTGTGGAATCAAATTCATATTATGCAACCGACTAATTTCCACCGTGCATTTTCTGATGGTCACCTTCTGTGCACTCTGGTCCACACCAGTAGTCCATACTAAACCAGTGAGAAGCACAACATGCCAGCAGTTGTCACAAGCTGAGTTGGCAACTACTTCCATCTACACAGCAGAATTAACCAATATTAAAGCATCAAACCTCCAAGCTCAGAAGTTCAGACAAAACTGAACATAAATCTTGCACTGAGTAAAACACTTGAATCAAAAGCAGATACATAACTGCATACATTATTGATATTTTTATCTTGTTTACCCTCTGGTTTTTCTTTCTTGTTGCCTTACCTAGGCACAGATCATGGTTTGGACAACATAAGAGGTTGCTCTCTATTTCTTTATTGCAGCTCCTCAAATTTTGAAGAATAAGAGAGTATTGTTAGCAAATTTCTTGCTTTTACATCCGGGGAATATTCTGAAGTTTGAACCTTTAAACTCCCGATAGAAAGTTTATCTAGAATCTCAGAGATGCATACACTCAACCATTAGTGAGGAAAGCTAAGAATGATGACTTCAATGACAGCTATTTCAGTGCTAAGCATTCCATCTGAAATATCCACTGAACACTTCCATCCATTATGTGTGGGCTAATCTGCAGTCCCTGAAGTGTCCTCACCTCTGAAACTTCATTAAACCTGCAGTGTAGGAAAGAGAATAGGGACCTTCTCCCATCTCTGTTAAGCAAGACAAGTCAATCTGCAAGATTCTACACAATGAAACTGTGAATTCATATCTTTGTGCCAAACAGCTGCTAAAACAGTATTCCCAGAAACTTTAAATACCGTGTGGGAGGGGAAATGGGACTTCTGCTTGAAGCTGACAGTGCAGACCTTTGCAGCTGCAAACTATTTCATGGACACCTTCAGCAAAACAGTCTTTCCTTTCTGGCTCAGCAAGAAATAAAAATAAGCCTGTGGCAAGAGCTATGGAGTTTAAGTGGGATATAGGGACAAAATTCAAGTTCCCATAGTGATAATCTGTGGTGGTCCAGGAACACCTCAGCTATGCTCTGCATAGAGGAGCAAATGGACTGACTGGGAACAATGGACCAGTGTGAGACCAAGTGATTGTCTGAACTCCTAAGCAGCCTCACAAAAAAGAATTGATGTAACTGTTACAGGGCTCTCAAGGTGAGGGCTCTCAAGACAGCTTTTCAGAGGCACCTCATGCTTCCCACCCAACATTACACTGGGCTTGCCAACGCTTCCAGATTAGTCTTCAATACCATTCTTCTTCACATAATCTCATCCTCCTAGTCCTCTCTCTGCAGAATCCTTTTGTACACCTCACCTCAGAAGACACCAGAGGGAAAAGGGGGGATTCTGTTGGTTCCTGCATCAAGCAGATAGTACAGTCCCATATTTTCCTGTGAGGAACAGACTGGATGCA